>NW_010562736.1:0-31624 GCF_000687285.1 Phaethon lepturus
GTGACCGAAGTGCAGGACCTGGCATCTGGCCATGTTAAACCTCATACAGTTGGCCGTGGCCCCTCAATCCAGCCTGTCCAGATCCCTCTGCAGAGCCCTCCTACCCTCCAGCAGATCAACACTCCCACCCAGCTTGGGGTCAGTTGCAAGCTTACTGAGGGAGCACTCGATCCCCTCATCCAGATCATCGATAAAGATATTGAACAAGACCGGCCCCAGAACTGAGCCCTGGGGAACATCGCTTGTGACCGGCCGTTCGCCAGATTTAACGCCGTTCACCACAACTCTCTGGGCTCGGCCATCCAGCCAGTTCCTCACCCAGCGAAGAGTAAACCTGTCTAAGCCACAAGCTGCCAGTTTCTCCAGGAGAATGCTGTGGGAGACGCTGTCAAAGGCTTTACTAAAGTCCAGGTAGACAACATCCACAGCCTTTCCCTCATCTGCTAGGCAGGTCACCTGGTCATAGAAGGAGATCAGGTTGATCAAGCAGGACCTGCCTTTCATGAACCCATGCTGATCCCTTGATTATTTGCTGTTGAATTATTCTCTTCAGATACAAATATTGATGCAGGGTGGTGGCTGAGGCCATCAGACTTCAGGTTCAGGTAGGCGAGTCACTTAAAAGCCACGTGGCTGAAAGGTTAGCCAAGGATAAGAGCAAGCTACTCTGACCACTGAGGTGGCTGCACAGGCGTGAGGTTGCAGGCAACTTGCAAGTGTGCTACTGAGGGAGCTGGCTCACAGCTGCTAGCTAAACAAAGTCAACACCCTTCCCTTCTCTCCTTCAGAAGGGGACCCTGTCCTCGTTTCTAAGCTGCTGCAAGCCGAGTGGCTGCTTTTAATAGAGTGTGCACAGAAGATGGTTGTAGGCAATTGAATTAGGGTTGCGTTATTAGTCCATCTGTGCAATATGCTCTGTTTATTGACAATCTGGTTAGAGTGGCTGGAGCTTGTTAAAGGTAAAGTGTTTCCTACTGTTGAATTTTGGGAGTTGTCCACCTGCTAACAGGAAGCAATGTTGGAGGGAGGGCTCTCCCTAGACTGAAAAGGGGCTCAGTGTGAACTGTCTGGGAGCTTCTTTGCTGTTTGTTCTAGCTTTCTGGAAGGGGAGAAAGTTGCATGGGAAAGGATCATCAGATAGAGGGATTTTGCTCTGCAGTTTGTTGTGATGTGCACGCTCCCACGCCGTCCGCTTGCGGCAAGAGGCAGCTGTTGGTGTGTGGGACTGCATGCAGGGCTCTGGGGAGAGCTCTCTTCTGCTCACGTTTCTAAAGGTCGCCCTGATCTGCGACAACCGTAAGCCAAACTCAGTCTCTTAATGTCATTGGGACCACGAGGTACCTTTGTGAATGAAACACATGTGCATCAGAGGGAAGGAGTGTGTGGTGTGCCATTGGTTCAGGAAGGTGTGACATGACATGACTTTAGCAGGTTTTATGTGCACGTGTCAAGCTCTTGCCTGTAACAGTAGCCTTGCTGTGGTATTTGAGATGGAAAGCTTATCTTTAAGGATGGTCACTAAGAGAGTAGGGAACAAATACAGCAATTGCTTATGCAACAAGTACATTGCTTTTTGAAGACAGCAGGTGCACACTGTTGCCTGCAGGATAGAAAAATGGACAGAATTATTATTCTTTATCAAAAACATGATGCTCATTCGGGCTTATGGCTTCCCTGGAATCCCTTATTTCAGAGCTTGGCTGAAAGTGCACTCCCATTCTGTGCACCAGCATCAGATGTTTATTCTTGTGTGCCAGAGCTATCCATAGTGGTCCGGTCACATGGCTTGTAAATAATCTTGATGGGTCTTTTTCAGTATTGGGTCACAATAAGTGAGCTCCATTGTTGCACGATATGAGACAACACAAAATGTCTTTGGTATCTGTATCTGTTTATAAGTTCATAGTGAAAACCCCATACAGTGAAGCAGCAACGATGAGGAAAGAGACTGTAGGAGTGACTTAGGAGAATAGACATGGAAAAGCTAAATATGTGTAACTTGACTACAAAGCAATTTATAAGACATGCTGTAACTGTATTTAGAGCTCAAAAGTAACAGGAGGAGGGATAATTGCTCAGGGTGATCTAACTGGGATCAATTTAAGCAAAGGATCAAGTATCAGAATTCTTTGTGATAGGGTTATATAAAAATCTTCACTCTGAATAAAAAAGAGCCTCTATAACTTTTTGTACAAAACAGAAAGTAGTCTTGATGGATGGAACACTACTGCATAACAAGAGGTGTGTTTAACCCTTATAAGATGTATATTGTTCTTGAACTTGACTTGCGAAGGAACTTCAATTTCTAGAAGTCCAAGCTGCAAAGGACTTGAGAACCCCAAGGGTTCTTATTGTAGCTAATTATTTTCAAAAGATCAGAAGGAGCTACTGAAACTCAGTACACAGCTTGGAAAAGTTAGAATTTTAAGCAGTATCGTTTGTACTGGCACAATGGTTGACATGAACTTGGGAACGCTTATCTTCAGTTACCTGACAGTGGCTTGAAGCAACACAGTATGTAAAGATGAGAACAGCAAGGGTGCATAAAAATTTGCTATTCTTAAGACCATACACATCACCGTAGCGTGCCAGTCCTGCACGGGAGCATCTGTCTTCACTGAGAGCTGTGAGACTGCAAAAGTTGGTCCATATGAAAATGAGCAACACAGTTTAGAGACAGCCTGCATTTCTAGAGATCAGACCTTGAAAAGCCAAGGATCACATAAAATGTCTGCATCGTGTATTCATTCTCTTCTTGTGGAAGAAGGAAGAGTTTAGTAACTGAAAGCTAGACTAGGGAATCCAATCCATCCAGTTACTACAGAGAGAAGACTGTGGAATATCAATGCACTTTGAAGTCGGTATCCTGGTAGACCCTGGTGTATTTGTGATGATTTGCAAGTAACCTGACAGTGCATGAAATAATTGTCTTTGTAGATATGAAACAACATTGACATCAACTTTGAAATTTAAATGAAAGAAACACAGTAGAGTTCTTTCAGATGCATAACCTTGGTGCATTGACTTATTTTTTCTTTATAATAGGTTAATTACTTGAATAGGTATTAGTTAGAGGCCTCTATTTTATTATAAAGCAGAAACATGTAAGGTTCCTTGTTCTTGAACAGTTATAGTATGTTGCTTCCCACCCTGTATTATAAATGTGACCTAAACCAAAGTGCTTTAATTGTCTGGAAGTAAATAATTGGTTCTCAGGAAGTGCTTTGTTTGGCCTGTCCTGTTGCCACTGTGAAATGCAAATCACAAAGCAAACAGCAATATAGTCTCATTTGTTTGTGTGCTGTGTGCTGTGTGCGGTACATACAGCAAATGCACAAGCAGCAGCTTTGATGGCTGGTTAGAAACCTCCGTCGGTGTCCAGTGTCTTGAATGCAATTTCCTAGTAACAAATGGTTGCATCTGAGCAGAAGCTTTCATTGAATAGTTTTGTTCTTTTCAGCATCTCGGGTTTGCTATTGTATGGCATCTGCAGATGAGTAGGGAGTTATTCAATATTAATAGGTTTATTTTATCAGGTAAACTGTTTTTTAGAGTTCCCTAGTATATGATAAAATCTTTATTCAAATCTATGAAGTAGTGATAGAATTTGATGATCTTTCTAATGCATTCAGTACAAAACCATTTTACATTTCCAACAAAGACCATTGCTGCCCTAATTACAAACTGTTACTCTCTAAATAGTAGAATTTAATCTTGTCTCAATATCAGCATTTACTTTATCAGTCTTGTCAGGTGGCATTTGTTGGGGGGGCATTCAATTTCATGCCATTTTAAGCAATTTCACTGGCAAAGCACACAGATTGACAATGTGTTTAAATGGAAAATGGAAATTCTCGGTAAAAACTTGTTAAAATCTCATTTGAGTTAGTGTATAGTCCTCTGTGTATAATCCTAGCCCTTTCTGTAGCAGCGTCCTTCAGCCGTCTCCTCGGAGTTGCTTTGTGGAAGAATATTGGGTTTAGTTTTACATTCAGCACCTAAGTAAGTTCCTTATTTGATAGTGGAAGTAAATTCACGGTGTAAAATACACAGAATTGAGAACATCAAGGCAAACCTGGCTGCCAGGTGAGCTCCAGCCGTTAGCCAGAGCTAATGGGCAATGCGCTATGTTGTAGGTAGTTTAAAATCTGTTATTTTCCAGAAATCCAACACAACAGTGCCACAGTTGGTGTCATTTTTGGTGGAGAGGGAGGACCGGTTGCATTGCTTTTGGTGGCCTTTCCTGGGTCAGGATGTGCACAGAATCCAAGTGTTGTCCAGGGAAAACATTCTCAAGTCCTGACAGCAGTAGATGTGTGAGCACATGTGCAGTGAAATAAATTGGCCCTTCTGCTATAAAATGTGGTAGGTTCCCACCGGAGGGAATGTGCCCTGGTAGGAGATTGAGTGGTACAGAGAGGCTTTTCTCACGCAATCTCAAATTTCCAGGTAATCTGCATGTTCTCCTTTTATTCTTAAAACCGCTTGACCGCAGCTGTGGCGAACGTCCTGCACTGCTGGTGCTGTCCGTGATGCAGATGTGAGCAGTGCCTGCGAGCCGCGGAGGAATATTTGCTTACCAGGATTCCTTACTTTCCCTCCCTTCCTTCTGTTTCTTTCCCCACCTGTAGCACAAGGGAATAAATCAGTAATAAGTGAGAAAATACTGCTTTGGTTTATTGTTTGGTTTATTTAATCCCCTCAATGCTTGATTTCTGGAGAGCATAGGTTTAGTTTAAAGCAGCCCCTAAGCAACAACCTGGCTATAATTCATGCTTCCTTTTCTTACCGAGACATAGGAAGACCTAGGTCTTCATAGATAGGAGTCCTTCTGAGATTGAGAATATATCCTCGTTGCTCTTAAGAGTGCTCGGGATGTTTTGTCATCCTGGATGATATTTACCTCTTGATAACAGGAACCTGACTTCCAGAAAAATCACGTTTGGCCTGAAGTCAGTCTTTTTGGCCAGTTTTTTCAGAAGTTGTTAACATGAGGGCAATATCCAGCTCCCACTGAGAATCTGGCTATTTCTCTTTAGTGCCTCCATGGGAAATAAAATATTTTGAAAATCTGGCTCCAGTCTGTGCTTGATAAGCAGGCAGAACATACTTCCGATATTGCTGCTCAGACATCTCATTTCATGTCTTACTACAGAAACCAGTGAAATCAGGAGAGGCAGGAAAGCAGCTGGTAATTTTTGCTAGCCAGCCTTTTTAGCTCTCTGGACTTGATGAAAGCACCATCTCAATTTCGTAATAGTAACAGCTAAGCCTGGGTTCATTACTGCTTGCACAGACTTTTGTGTAAAAGAGATCAGAAAAAAAAGCTGGAATCATAGCTAAGAACCAGAAAAAGAAGTCAGAGCAGGAAATGGGCATGTCGTGTCCCATAATTTGCTAGTGCATCTTAGTCCTCCATTGTTGTAAACTTCATATTCTATTTCTGTTTATCCATCCTTTTCTCCAAAGCTGTGAACTCAGAATATCTTTGCTTGTGATATCCCCATCTGTCCCAGCTGCATGCTATTTCTGAGCTGATGATGCCATTTGCAGCGTGTTGCCATACTGTGCGACTTTTGCAACGGGCAAATATCCACCAAAGGCTTTGTGGGCAACACGAAAATTTATTACCCTGATGACCTTGCTCAGCTCTCCAGGGGTTGAAGGTTGGTGCACTGATTTATGGTATCAATCTACCTTCTGCTGTGGTAGAATTTCAAAATACCTTCTGCATTTCAGGGAATGTCTTGAGTTCAGTACATTTAAATCACTTTTATATGAATTTAGGTTCAATAAGGTAAATTTGTTGCCAATATAAAATGTCTGCAAGCATTTCGGGAAGAAGGGTTTGTTTGAGCTGGTGTTCATTATGGGAAGATTAATGGGGCCACTGATCCCATTAATTTGTTATTGACCCTTAACTTCCTATAATGGGTCAGGCATCCCTACTTTCAGCTTCAGGACAAGTTTACCCAGTGAACAAATTCTCATCTTGTATAATATCTTTCTTCAGAAAAGTTCCATTCATCTTTAGCATCTGTTTTTAATAGGGTCTCTGCTTTATATCCAGTCCTACATCTGTGTAACTTCAGCTATAGAGGCAGGTTACACAACTTGGGCAGGGTCCCACAGCACGTCCTGGTGTCCCCCCAGTACTGCAGTAGAACTGTAAAGAGGTCTGTGCTTGTGGAGGCATAGATAGTATCTTTTTTCACACTGAATCTGTCTTGGGTCACGGCTTTTCTAGTTCATCTGTACATCTAGAGACGTACGAAATGCTTTGCAGAGTACTTCAGAGCAGCCCAGCCTGCCTCCGTGGACATGGGACCCAAGGGAGAGTTAGCATTTCTCTAAAAGTGCTTGTGCCGGGGAAGCACCAAAACTCCAGCTCAGTCGGTGGCGTGCGCAGAGGTGCAGCTTACTTCAGCCCGTGGTGAAAACGGGTTACGCTGTGTTTGGTGCAGTTAAAGCTGCTGTGCTGGAACTGGTGTCTTAAGCTGCGATGATGGAATCGGGAATAGAAGCCCTTAAACGCGTGGTTCTGGCAACAATCTCACTGTCAAAGGGAGTTCTGTTCAGGTGTTATCATAATAAGAGAGTTGCTTGTCCTTCAGTAATGCATTTCTTCACCTTTCTGGTTTCTCCTGTGACAAACAGAGCCTGCATGACTTTCCTTATGAGAGAAGCTTTTCAGGAAGGACCTCCTCCGACAGTTAAGAGCACTGGGTGCTGCAACAGTGCCATGTCAATCAGGGTGGCTTTTTTTCAGGTGTCCGCTGTCTCCGCGGGCAGTTTTTCTGTCTGTCTGGCCTCCCCGGTCATCAGCGCGGCAGCCAGAGCTCTGGTGAGGGGGACAGTATGGCTATGCTTCTCCGTGTCTGGTTATAACATTCCCAACCCAGGGTATGATGTCTCGTTGTCTCTGCCCCAATGGAGAGAATATCAAAATTTGGAGGGGAAGGAGGAAGTGAGCAAGGAAATAATTTTTTTTTTTTTCCTTCTTAAAGCTTTATGACAATTTATCTTGAATCTCCAGATAAACTGTGCCCTTCCTTGACATGTGCACCTTCGGGAACTCGTGGGTGTCAGGCGGTGAGCCTGGTTCGGAGTGGGGATCTGAGCGATCTCCTTTCCCGCCTCCCTGAGGGCACCGTCGGTTTCCTGTGGTGCCCAAGGCTGAGGTGCGGTCCCACAAACGCAGGTGCTGCATGACAGCCAAGGGACGACATACCACCCCACAGCCCACCTCCCTGGTTCTGTAAATAAAAAGCAAAAGGTGCCTTCATTCCCATTCCCCTGTATATCTGTAATCCCTTCACCAGACGTTCTGTGTGTACCATCTGTGCCAGATGTACCAGCGTACCGCGTCCCCCGGTGCGCTCTCGTCTGCGTGCCCCAAAGGCAGGCAGCACTCTTCTTGCGCTCCACGGCTCGTCGCTCGGCGGTTTGTTGAATTGCTGCTGTCCCATCACGCAAGGTGCCTTCTGTCTTGACTCTCTTCTTGTCAGCCTGGAACATCATCTGCTGTGTGGGAAACATTGCCACCCTCATCTGGCTGTTGGGGCTGGTCTTTTGCCATGCTGTTTTACACTTCTGAAGGCCCAGAATTTCTTATAAGCTCTTCTTCTAATAAATTAATCTCTAAGTTCATGTATTCCAGTGGGCCTTTTTTATTAAGGAACGTTATTTATGTACAAACATACAGGAAAAACGTGAGAAAGATGTGCCTTGCTGAAAGCATACTGACTGGAACTTAAAAGGCTTTTTTAAGCCTCTATTTTAGTCTCTGTATGCTTTTTATCTCTTGCACTACAAAGAACAGTTTCCTCTGATGCCCTCTGCTTTGAGGAAGTTCTGTAATTTAACTTCTGGTTTCCAACGTCCTCCTGGGTCTTTTATCTCATGTCTCGTAATTTTAAAGAATTTTGCTAGCTGCCACTGTAAGGACATTGCTTTAGCTAGAATCTACCTTACTCTGCAAAGCCTTTTAAAAATCTTTTAAAGCCTCGTTATTTCTTATGCTGGCTTTTATAAGGGCTGTGTTTGGCACTCGAACCAAAAATACTGGTCTTCCCTACAGCTCTTTGAATGAAAAGTATTTGCAGGATTTTCAGGTTGCACCTAGGTCTCTTTTCTGATCACCTTCGCAGCTCCTTCGCTCACACCCGCAGGTCTGGACCTCTTCTCTTGCCCGTGCTCCCCGGGGAGCTCCTGCTGCGCACCCCGTGCCCCGGTCTCTCTGGAGTCTGAGCCAAAGGGAGAAGAGGGTCCCCGCTGGGGGCTTGTTCTTCACGCTCTCTGGGTTTCTTTTGCCTCTTAGCTGGAATCGCTACCACCAAATTTTCCAGGTGTCTTTTGTTCTAAATTTAGGATCTTGTGTTTCACGTAACTTCTTCTCCAGAAGCTATGCTTTCGCTAAGACTGCTTAACTGCAGATTATTAATGATTTTCTAGCCACCATGCTTCTTATTAAATATTTATATTGTGGTAGCACATAAAGGCTGTAATTGGGGTCTAATTGCGCTGATTTATTCAGACCGGTTCTGAGACCTTTGCTACCACTAACTCTGCAGCTAGCAACCCTTCTACGTGTCCTTGTACTTCACTGTCATTTTCCTTGGTCAGGTCAGCACATGAAACCGATCCCTGATTCCCTGGCGTGGAAACCGAACGGCCAAAAACCACAGTGTGCTGACAGCTCTGTGCGCTTGTTCTCTCTTCATCCCTTCTTTGATTTATTCTTGGATTTTTCGAAAAGAAGGGGACAGGGCAGCCTGTCTTCTGAATTCCCCTGCAAATTTTTGCCCTCGTCGGTGTATCTTTCATACGTCTGTTGATTATAAAGATCGTCAGGCAGCCCAGGTGAGCAATTGCCTTCTTCCCTCACACACGTAATGCAAATTGCTTCTCAGCTCAAACTACATAGCTCAGCTGCTGCAGATGCCTTATACATGTTGAAAAATCTTAATATCTTTCCCATTTCTTAAAAATTAATCTCCTTTAATCCTGGCAGCACTGTAAGGTTCAAAGATGTTTTACATTATGTACAGGTAGGATTATGGCTTATTCGTTAGTAGAAGGGAAAGATTGATTTTTTTTTTTGCATTGCATCCCTCTAGTTTTTTCTTTGCTGAAATCCTAGTTGAGGCTTTTTTCTCTGCTCAGCCTGACTGCAGAAGGTGAAGATACAACCCTCAATATGAAAAGTAAATGCCACAAGTCCTGTTGAAAGCAGCAAACTAGCATCACTCTTTTTATGACAGAGGTGTAGTGTTCTGAATTAAGTTGTGCAAGGTGATCTGCCCTTACACCCTTCATTCTCCTGTTAGCCACTGTTTTATCATCTTCAGTTTTCAGAGTTTTAATGGTTGCTCTGGTCTGGAACGAAGACAGTTTCAGATCCACAGCGAGACACAAGCTTGTCAATAAACATCCCCTTCTCGCGTTCGTTAGGATTTCCTTAAACTCCTAGGTCCAGTTGTCAACGCAAATCTGTCATATCTTAGGCAGCAAATCACTCTAAGGCAAAGCAGAAGAAACTCTCAGCTTGAAGTGCCTCCAAACCCTTCTTATAGCGATAGGGACACTGCAAGATGTGTTTCGCCGAGTCTCCCTGGGTGATTGAAAATGGGGCTTTGTTGACAAGCCATAGACCAGTTGTTTATTTTAAGAAAGTGGGACAGAATACATTGCTGTGTTACGGAGCAAAGTCATCTAGCAGAAGTAATGAAGGCAGTTCTGAAATAACACAGTTGTTTTTCACTTTACCTTTTTTTTTTTTCCTTTCTTTCTTGTTTTGTCTTCATCATAGCTGGAAGTCTTTATTAGGACTGTGCTGAAGGTTGGAATCTTCCGTTCGTGTCCTCATGTCTTGTAAGCACTAGACAGCACAAAAGACAAGTGAACTTTGAAGTAACAGGTCCTTATAGGCCCAGTGACCTCTTTTGCACAAGCACGTAATCTGTTGTGCAACTCTCTTTCTGTGTATCAAAGAAGGCTTTCGGGCTAAACATCATTTGGCTCCCAGTCACAGCTCAGTTAAGGCCTGTTCGTAGAATATGACTGCTAAGATCTGAGATGGGATCACGAGTTTTAAGAATTGAGGGGGTTCTGTCTAGATTCTAAAGTAGACTCAAACTATTGGTGTAAGGAGAACGTGGAGCAGAATCTGGATGCTTCAAAATTTGGAAAAGGCAGAAGTAGGAAGCCTGGTGCAACAATGAAAGTCTCCAGAATTTACACAATTAGTATGGTAAATGTGGAATTACGAACACGAGAAAAGAGTAAGCAGTACAAAAATAAACCTTTCAGCAGTTCAGTCTGAGAAGACTTCTGACATCACTCAGTGACTGGTGATTAATAAACAAGGAAGATCCAGAGAGAGAAAGAAAATCTAAAAAAAAAAAAGAAAACCAACAAACAAACATTAAATAAATCAGGAAAACTATATGGCCATGCAGAAGAGCATGCTGACAGACTCGGATGCCTGAGATGAGGATTCTCCATCTAGAACGAGGATTTAATGAAATCGCTGGTGTAACCAGAAACCGAGTTTGAAAATGGGCTGTACTAAGTTTAGGACATGGTCACAGAGGTCTCAGCTATTCTGAGTCTTGCTTTATGCAGCATCTGGAGTTCACAAAAACGGTCTGTGTAACACAAAAGCATCTGCAGGGTGAGGTGGAGGTTGTGTCTGGGCTGAGCAGGAGTACTTGCGGCTTGCGTGCTGCGTGCCTCCAAATAGCTCTGCCTAGTGCTGTGGGTGATCCAAACGTTGTAAAACGTAGCTCCTGGTGTCCCGTTTTTAGCCTGACTCTGGGAGGGTGCCCCACAAAGCCACTATTGACACCGACGCCAGCCCAACACTGAAGTTTACAGGAAGGTGCAGAAGGGACAGAGGCCAGTTACCTAAGCTGTAGCCACAAATATGAAAGATGGGGGTTTCAGACTCCTGAAGGAAACCGGAGGAGCATTCTTTTCCTTTCTGAAGAATTCCCATCAGTCAGGTATGAGGTAAGCTTCTGTTCTCGCCATTATCAGGTTCGTGCCCTCAGTACCTTACTCCTAAGGACTTCCATGCCAGCTTTGTAAAGTTACATAGTTCTGCTTTGAACAAGCGCATTGTTCATCAAACGAATCCGCCTAAAATGCGCAGAGTGCTTTTCCTGCCCGTGGGTTTTATCCTTGTTGTGCAGGAATCAGACTGAGGTGATCGTTCCGTCCTCCACGTGTCTCTGGTGAGACTGCCAAGAACCAGGAACGGGTCCGAATAAAGCCGATTCCAGCTAAAGCTGTGAGGTTTTACATCTTCCTCCCGTTTTCCTGAGCCGTTCCGTTTCCCTGTGCACGTCACTGCGCACGAAGAACCCGCTAAGTCAGAAATGCCCCACGCGCCAGAGGGGCCCGTGCAGCAAGGGTCCGCAGAGGCGCGGCAGCCATGCCGCTTCAGGCACAGGCAACAGAACGTGTTGCTTCCCCCTCTCCCCCAGTCTCCTCTAGGCTGCCACCGTCTTTCCCCTGCGTACAGTATCTGCCGTCTGTGTGAGTGTAATTTAGTGCTAATTAAGAAGTGAGTGGGAGCCATAAGCTCATTTCATTTAGAACCTGGAAATGGCCTCCTGGGAGCCCGGAGAGGGTACCGTCTGCTTTCTCGCCGCAAAAGCTTCTCCACCCCACTGCTGTAACTCTAACCACCAAGCTCCAGATCTCAGAATTCAACGCTAGCTCAGATTTACGGAGCGTTAAGCGACTGAATTAAATCCTCAGCATTCACTCGGCATCAGTCTGGCTGAGTAAAGGATTTCACGGGCTGGGGTACTCTACAAGGCCGTAATTTATAACATTTATGCAGGAGCTGCTCCTCTGAGTTTTATTTTGGCTTGCTGCAATTTCTTTTTATTAAGGCCCCAATAGTATTTGTTGTTTTTCTGTTTGCTTTGATGTAGGAGTTTTAGATTAAATCTAAATAAATAAATTAGGTTTAAAATTAAATTAGGTTTCATTTGCATGAGTTGGGGAGTGAAGTGCATCTGTCTTTCACCATGTAAAACCTAACAGAGCCATTACCCATCACAGAGCCCTCAGTTGCTCCTGAAGAAAAATGACATTTCCCTTTGCGTAGAAAATACTTAAAAGTCCCAAGAATAGATTTATAGGAATATTTTAACCTTTTCTTTGATCCTTGAAATGTCATTGTTCTGTAGGCTACACTGCAAAACGTGACCTTTTATAGGAACCATGGGATGGATTTGATCTTTGGAAGACGTTTTAGAGATAATGCTCTACAGGGTGCAAAGAACATTCACTCCTAAAAAGGAGCTGAAAATATTTTTGTCTGCAGATATTTGTGTTTGTGGTATACCTTAAGGACAAGAGGATTGTTTACGGTGAGGCTTGTACTCCAGGGAGAACAGTGAAGAAAATAGTAAGAGTACATGGCATCTTCTTTTGCTTTAATGCACAACAGTTTTATTTTCATTACATTTAAAAGAAAAATTTAAGCAGCAGAAATTGTTCAGATGGGAGATGCCTGCAAATGAACATGTTTGAAATGTAACAGTTTTTATAAGCACTAGCTGTTTGCTTTTCAGAGTACACCTTGACTTCTTGACTGGCAAAACACAAAGCTGAGCAGTCAGGAAGGAAAAGAGCTGACCCTTGGCTTCAGATTTGTGTTTACTCTGGTAGTGTCCCCTTTCATGGCTCTGCAGCTCGTCTCTCTCGAGTCCTTTCTCAAGCTGTCTTACACCCAGTGTTTTCCATGCCACCCACAGTATGAATTGCCCAACAAGAGATCTCGGTGTGAGAACACCTTACCTGCTTTGACATTTTCATGATGACTGTGAAAAGCTTGTGAGCCAAGGCAGACGCGAATCTGTGGGCTCACACCGTGGGAACACTGTCCCTTTGCTTTGCCTGTAACTATTCCAAACCAGATCTTTCTGAAAGATGCCACAGCTGTTATCACCAAATATTGTAAGGTTGTACCTAATTCTGTAGCTCTTGCATGTGCTGAATTTTCACTGAAACCCATTGTTGTTGGCAAAATTAGATTTTCCCCAGAATATAAGCGATGCTGGTTTTGTCCCAGTACAGCTTGCAGTCCAAGCAGAGGGGAAACCTATTCAGTGAGAATGGAGTAAGGAGGATAGCGAGTGAGAGAACAAAGATCACAGAGTCATAGAATCTTTGGGTTGGAAGGGACCTTTAAGGGTTGTCTAGTCCAACCCCCCTGCAGTGAGCAGGGACATCTTTGACTAGTTCCGGTTGCTCAGAGCCCCGTCCAATGTTTCCAGGGATGGGGCATCCACCACCTCTCTGGGCAACCTGTGCCAGTGGTTCACCACCTTCACTGGGAAAAATTTCTTCCTTATATCTAGTCTAAATCTGCCCTTAGTTTCAAACCATTGCCCCTTGTCCTATTGCAACAGGGCCTTCTAAAAAGTCTGTCCCCATCCTTCTTAGAGGCCCCCTTTTAAGTGCTGGAAGGCTGCAATAAGGTCTCCCCAGAGCCTTCTCTCCTTCAGGCTGAACAACCCCAACTCTTTCAGCCTGTCCTCACAGGAGAGGTGTTCCATCCCTCTGATCGTTTTTGTGGCCCTCCTCTGGACCCTCTCCGATAGGTCCGTGTTTTTCTTGTGCTGAGGGCTCCAGAGTGCAGAAGACTGAAGGGTAAGAAACAGATGATGGCCTGGAGGAGATGAGGTTGTAGATGGCAGCGACCCTGCATTGCAGAGACTGGGAACTGTGACGTGGCACAGACAGTCCTAAGGGCCTTTCAGGGAAGCCATGGAGACCTGAACAACATGGTCTTCACAGACACTGGGCCTGAAAGGATTTTGTACTTACCTAATGTGCCAGAAAAAAAATTAGTGTCTGAGCGTCACTGGCCTTCTTCAGTGTGATGTGACTATCGGGAAGTGGTGGCCCGTGACATTTTGAATATAAGAAATGAAAGGACAAAAATAAGGACATCTGAATGGCAAGTTGTAGCAGGAAATGATGCACATCTACCTAAGTAAAAATATGGGAGGTAAGACCTAGTCTTTTCACTTTGCTGAAATAATTGAGCTGTTACTCTGATGCTTTACACAGATTACTTTTTATGGGGTTGCCCCTCCACTGGACAGGCAGGGCTTAAACAGGTTCTGCATGGGACAGGCACCTCCTTTCTTACATTTTCGTTTGTCTTGTCTGCTTATCATGTTTGGTCTCTATGTGCTGCCAGAGAAGAGCTGAAAATCAGGAGTGTGAGAAAATGTTATGTGAACCTTTCTCTGAATCTATGATAGTAGTGGTATAACACTTAAGTGTAACATAGTCAACCCCAAAATGCTTTGAACAGCTGAGAAAAACTTCCAAATGAGCATGGGATGTTTCACTTGCATTGCAGGAAAAGAGTGATTATGTGTAAACACTCTGTTGTCAAGAGAGTCATCAGCAATATTGGTGTGATGTGTAGCATCTAGTTGCATCTCGCACCCTGTTAGAGGTCATAACATTATCAGAAAATTGTTGCAGATTGTATATGTTTTATGCTATGTGACTTGTACAATGCTGTGAAATCAAAAAGGGGATTTTGTTGTCTAGGGAAGCAACCAAATCTGTGATAATACAAGCGTGTCGTAAGTCATAAGAAATCACTGCATCTAAAAACTCTCTGACAACCAAAGGTGAACTTGTCCCCAGATTAATTTAGGGATGTTTCCTTTGCCTTCCTCCTGTATGCCACATCATTCTGGCTGCAGGATAGTGTATTTACCTGTATTAAAGAGTGGGTGAGGAATAGGGAAGGCAACATCAGATGTCTTTGATATCGTCAGGTATCCTTGCCCTGAGAGAAAACAGCTTCACTTCTAGGCGTTTAGTGAGATTATACTTTTAAGTCATTATTTGGCTACATGGGACACGAATTCAGGCCTTTTGCCCCAGTGCCTAGGAAGCATTTCCGAGTTAGTTCTCCGACATAATACTCAGTAATGAAGTGTTACTGGACTTGTCCTCTACACCTTAACGTCAGAGGAAGCATTGGACAGAATCCAGAACAGAAACTCAGAATTAATTCGCTTTGTTATTTTCCTCACTTACCCAAAAGACTGAGAGTCATTGCACAAAACAGACACTCCCAAGATTCAGGAAGGCAATGAAAGTCTACAGCAGAGCTCCTTCAGAAATACTGCACTTGTTTTTCTTCTTAGTTGTATAATCCAAAAAATTGCCTTTGTTCTGTAATACAGTAAAATTGATTTATCCTCTCCTTAAATCTCTTTTAGTTGGCACTCTCAAGGTGATCTGCGATAAGAGGCATGCCATTCCACAGGCCATGGTGGTGGTGGTGAGACTTACCTTTGGAGTGAGACATTTTTGAGGCTTTTAAGTGCTAGTGTGTGTTCCCCACTCCACTGCTAGAGGAGGTTTGGGGTGATTCTTCCCCAATATATCTCTCTAACTTCTAGCAATTTGTGTTTTAGGCATTTCCTGAGCCAGAGTCCATCTGAACCATCATGTTTGATAGCCACTGATAGACCTGTTCTCCGTGAATTTATCTAATCACATTTGGAGCCATTTATACTTTTGACCTCCACAGAAATCCATGGCAGTTTAATTCCACAATTCAAGTGTGTGTTGTCTGAAAAATCATTTCTTTCATTTGTTTTAAACCTGCTGCTTGATCATTTTACTGGCTGCTTCCTAGTTCCTGTGGTATAAAAAATAATGAATAATCATCCCCTATTCAAATTCTGTATGCCATTCATGGTTTTAAACCTTTTTATCATACTCATCCTCAATCATATCTTTTCCAAGCTGCAGAGATCTAAACTATTTATTTCTTTCTCATCTGGAAGCTGCTTTATATCTCTTAACCGACAGCATTGCAACATTATCGTAAGTCTTTTTATTATGTCCTTTTCAAGGTGGAAAAGCTGTAATTGTGCATGTTATTCTAGATGTGCACTCTCCATTGATTTATACAGTAGCATATTTAGGACTTCTCTAATTCCTTCTTGATCCTTCATGATAGCTACACCCCTGGTTTAATTTCACAGCAGAAGAATAAAGAGGGATGTAACTAGGAAGCTGTGGTCTATCCAGTGGACTCAGAAGAAGCTGTGTTCCCCAGAATTGCAGATCTATAGCTCAAATCATGATTTGTCATTTTCTTTGCTACGGTCTCCATCCATCACCCTTCATTTCACATTCTAATGCTCTCGTTTCTTCAGTGTCATGAATTGCTCAGCTAGAAAACGTACTAATGGAAGATGTCAGAAACGTAGGTGGATTCTGCTTCTCTATTACTTAGAGAAATTAGCTCCTGGATGCCTTGCATTTTTGTCGTGATTGTTTTCACTTAGGATGCTGTGCTTTCAAAGAGTTACTGCTTAATAATACCTAGTTGCTCTAATATGAAAGGCCAAGTGCCTAGAATTTGCTTTATCATATGAATTTAGTGCAACTCCCATCTCCTCAGTAAAGACCACTTTCCTCCCTTTTTAAGAGGTACTGAGAAGGGTGTATGAGAAAAAATATATTCCTGCGTTATTCTGTGGCATGAGCCACATTGCATGAGCGCACATTCTAATTCCAGAGTGATTTTGTCATCCTCATTGGCATTTGGAGGGTTTCAGAGCACTCAGGCTTTGCCAGCCCTCCTACCCACAAAAGGTAATGTTTGAGTTGAATGTTCAAGGAATATGAGTGTTGCATTGAGTATTGAATTGCTAAGCTCAGAGTTCGTTATTTGTTTTCATATTGGAAATTGCATCCACGTCCAAAACCTTTTCTTTCATCTGCCACCTCCTCCCCTACCGCGAACTCCACGTCCTACTGAACTGTTTGATAATCACTTGTGCCACTGTTCTCAACTTGGGAAAACATGATCTTGGGGAATGCCTTCTCAAGAAGAGGTTGGGAACCTGCCATACAAGCAGAGTAGAAGAGGTGTGCATGGGAAGAGGTGGCTGTATCAGGGGCAGCTCAAGTACTGCACAGTTGCAGTTAAGAGAACTCCAGCTAACAGAAAGGTGAACTCAGAAAACAGAAGGCAAAGCTTCACAGAAGAGCAAAGGAAAAATGCTGTATCTTGGGTAATTATTATTATGATTGAATCCTGTCCTGGAGCTCTTGCAGAAAGTTTTGGCCCAGTTCTGCTACTCCTGGAAGTCGGGAGTTCTTTTTTCTCTTCTCTGCGCTACCTGGCTTCCTCCCACGGCCCATTTCATGGTGTCTCTGTTCCTCCACCCCTGTTCCCAAACCAGCCCCCTCTCTTCACTGCATCCCCCTTCTGCTGCCAGTGACTCTGGAGATGTACGGTCCCAAGGCAAATGACCCATCCCTCTGCAGGGATGCAGTTTGAAACCCAGCACACTGGCACAGTATTCGCGCATAGAACAAGAACAGGTTGTGGAAGACATTCACAACTACTTTAAAGCAGATCAAGATTTTTGCAGCCAGCCTCCTGACAACTTGTGCTTGGAGGAAGAAGGAGGAAAACCAGATGTATCAAATTATGGGCTGAAAGTTCTTTGCACAGGTCTGCTCAAGATTTACTGTCACCCAGTGCAAAGGCATGATGCCTGGTCAGGGATCACGACAGTGGGTCTGCAGCATCTTTTTAGTCCCCGGTGGTGTAATGTCACCTGCAGTGCTGAAAGAAAACCTGGCTGGCTGTGTAAAGTAACACCTGAACTTTTTGTCACCTTGAATACTGTGCTTATACTATCCTTTCTCTTCCCCTCTGAATCCTCATCTGTGCTGAGGTCCTTAGAGCAACACTTTTTCCAGGTGTTTGGGAAAGTGTTTTGACCCAAGAACCTGTACGTGCTGTCGTATAGTACAGCTCTGTGATGCACGCGTTAGAGTATCTCCACCTTCTTTACCTCACAAAGCCCCAAATGTGTGACTCCTTGCAGTTACTTTCCTCCTCTCCCCCTCCCCATGCCGACAGCAATGTACAAGCCATGCATTAGCGACGCATCTGAACTCGAGTCGTGGCTGTCTGAAATTTCAGCCCTTACGAGAGACAACAGACCCTGGATGCCACAATTTTTTATTGTGCCCTAAGGTCGTTGCGAATGAATCATCAAAATAGTATGATTCAGTTGCAGCCACAACGTCGTTTTTTTCTCTGGTGCCACAAGAGTGGAAATGCAGAATTGATATGCTCCCACTTCTGGTCGCAGGTGCTGCCTCATCCCTTTAATGTACGAATTGTAATGGTTCTTATTTCTAGTGGATCTAATACCTAGTACACAACTCCTCAAGCTAGGCTTAATTTGGGGGCAAATGGTAACGTAAGGACTTTGCTTGTCTGTCTGGGTCTGTCTCTTATTCAGATACTCCTCTCCCCCGTGTCCCCATGCTTTTTTATCAGAACACATATGGGGCTTAATGCAGAAGCGTTGGGAGGTCTGTATTGACATGTCACACAACCGTCTCTGACAGAGACACCAACCAAATATGTTCAGACAGCCCCTGCCGCAGGATTTTTGCTTGTCTTGTTTCAAAATGACTATCACCTGTGCTTCGCCAGCATAGGCCCCAAGACCGTAACTGCATAAACAAACGGCGTCAGGGAAGAAGAGGTGCCTGACGCAGGCGCTGATTAAGATGGAGGACTAGGCAGTTCCACAGACTTCATTTCTTGGTGTAGCTCAGGTTAGGTTTGTCAGATTGTCAATCTGTATAGCATGATTCACTCATGAGATGTTAATTCTGTGTCTGGCTCACAGGCTAACAGCGTACTCGCCTCAATTCTTACCGTGATGACAAACTATCTTCCCTTCCTGTTCCTACTTATAAAATGTGTCGTACTTGTCAAATCACGGAATTAAACCTTCCATTCCAAACCAGACAGTAGCTGCAAAAGTCCTGAGGAAATGTCTACGGGGAAGTTTTTTCCCCCTTCTGGATTTTCTGTATGTGGTTTCTTTTTTGTTTCTTCCCTGCTCCCTTCTCCTTTGTAACTTCTGAGAGCAAGACAATACCTCTGTGGGCATGTTTCAAACCAGTGAACAGGTTTCATCTCAGGGCTCCTCCGGTGCGTTCCAGACACAGTTCTGCATTCTCATCTTCAGACCTGGGCTTACACGGTAATTGTATGAGCCTTCTGCTCTGCACCTCCTGCCATGAATCAGCTTTAGTACTGTTCGTTATTCCTGTGACTGTCAGGAAACTAGATGGAAGTCACTTCTTTAGATCTTCCCTTTCTCTCGCTCCATATTGGACGTGACAAATAAATGAAGATCTCCAGGAAGTTTACAGAAGCCCAGAGGAAGAGACATGCTCTGCAAGGTGGTGATTCGCACTGGCTAGAGGACTCATTGTTTGCCTCTCTTTAGGTGGTGGAGTGCTGAGCAGGATTTGCTCACAGTACCTGTGGGAGCAGGTCTTCATGGAAAGATGTCATGGAGTGGGGGCAGGTGAAATGAAGCAGGAGGCAGAGCAAGGGGAGAAAAAATCTCCAGAGTAAACACTGGGAAAAGCTGAGGATAGTAATGGCATTAGCAAGTCTTCAATACATGGATTTGTTCAGCTAGCTCTTGCTTATCAGGTCTCCATCGCTTCTCCGAAGTCACATGGCTAGAGAGCAAGGGTAGGACCATGTAGACCTTGACAGCCATGTAACTGATGAGAGAAGTGGAATAATTTTCCTGCTGTCCACTGATTTCCAAATGTCATTAAAGAAACTTCATTTTTCTTTTACATTTCATGTTTCTTGCCCTTTCTGCTACTCCTTTACAAAGAAATAACCAGACAAAATCCCATTTTTTACCAAAGTCTGTACAAAATCCTCTATGAGTTGCTTCATATTGTAGTGCATTTTTCATAGTGCTCACAATTTTTGTGTTTAGTCTTACATCATTCCTTTCAAAGACATCCTGACGGACAAAATCTAATGGCTGGCTTCCTCTACAAGATTGCTCTAAGCTTGGCAGGTCCTCAGCTCATGGAGTAGAATAGTACGTCAGTGTAACACAATGTCTGGGCAGTACTTACAGGGCAAGCAATTAAGCTGCAACAACAGTGACCCCAGAAATGCAATGTCTTGGCGGACAGTAAATTTTCTCATGTTAAAGGTTTATATTGCTTCCTCAGGAACTGGTTTGGGAGTTTTTTCACATCACAGTCTGGATGTAATTGGTGCATACTGCAGATTTATTCCTCCAACAGGTCAAATAACCAGTATATTTCATTGTTAAGCTGAACAGGGCTTTTATTTTCTCAAATTATATTTCCATCAAATATTCATTTGTCTGTTTCATGGTCTGCAGAGGATTTGGACCATTTGGTGCTTGCAGTAAGTGGATTTTCCCAATGGGTTTGCTCTTCCTCCAGCTTCTCCTTTAGCGACAGTTGTGCCAGCAGAGGAACGGTTTGAGTGTGGGCATCAGTGTTTCAATCATCTAGCCATGGCTTTTTGCCCCCAGGATGAGAATGCATTAGGAATCATCTCAGTAGATGGCTTGGAAGCTCTTAGTATTGCAGCATTCTGGGGTCTAGCAGCAGTTCCTTTATTTGCTGCGTTTTCAAAGAGTTGTCGGCTTTTGGGTGTGAGCAATTTATATTGAACTTGAACTTGATAGGCTGCATCCTACCATGGATCAATAGAGAGTAGAAGACTGTATTACAGTCCAAGAGGAAGTATCCGCTAGGAGAACAATAAGGATGCAAGGGAAAGTGTGCAAAAATAAGAAAATGCGTATCATCAATTTTTGCAGAGAAATCCTCTCTCTGCTTTTTGCTGCATTTGCATTACAATATTATATTTAATAATACAGTAGTTCTCAAATAATACACCGTAATGGAATATGATAATTTGTACGCAAGTTTAGAAACATTTGTAGGATTTTAATTTTCTTGCTCTAGGTTTCCCTGTTTTCATTGTGACAATGTGTCTGAATTAGGCCCGTTATAGACATTCTTAGTAAATCATTTACACCAATAATTTTGCGCGTAACCTTATTAGACGTGTTCTTTACTGGAGCTGAGGCAGCTAATGATGAACCTGATTTGACCGTTTGTACATGTGCCCAATGCAGTACTCCTTAGCCGTAATTTAGGGAACAAGGTAAATAAATAGGGATCTAAATTATCTGCAGTCTTGTGTTAACCCTAGGTGCACTCCAACTTCCCCTCTTTCCCCAGGGAAATAAAGTAGATCTGTGGTCTGTTAAGGTCAATCTGATGATTCTAAAATCTAAATGATGTCCCTTAAATGCAGTTACTTCTCATACATAGTTGAGCTTGGCAACTTTTTTTATAACGTAAGTATGTTTGTGGAGAGGGATAGGAGATAATTACTTAAACTATTTGCTTATTTACACCCACATTTTCCAGTAATGTCCACTGAGAAAGCAAGAGGGGAGATACCAAGAGAAATCATGTATCTTGATCATATCCTACCTATGACTCTTATCTTAAGTGCTAATGGAGAAAACAGGAGAAACATGTGCAAGTCCATCCTTTCAGGTCAGAAGGCTTTCCATCCCTTAGGAAAGCTCCTTTTCCAACAAGCTAGAGAGTGTTTTGAGGCCGATGCCCTTAGTCGTGCTTCTTGCAGTCTTGTGAAGGTCCTGGTGGAAATCCTGAGCCTGATCGTGAGAACGCTGAGCTGGCAGGGAGAGTGCTTTAATTCCACTTCTCACTCCACTGCATGGTTAATTATTTTTGCATAGAAGAAAACACTGAAAGAAGTCCATCCCAAAATACAGAAGAGCCTAAGTATATACTACTCCCCAAGCAATTTGGAGATAAAAATTTGAACCTTTAGGGCCTTTAAGCCTAGTTTTCTTCTATCCTTGGTGAATGCTCTCGCCTCTGAGCTATTACATAAAAACTAAATGCACCACCAGTTTTGTGAATCCAACCATTCATTTTCATAACTTTTTTTTTTTTCCTTCTAACAAGCACTATAAAGGGCATGTTTTACTCTGGATAAACCAGAATGTTTCCTGTTGAGCAAAGCAATGGTTTCCGGTTGCCTCTTTTCTGTGCTGAAGAATTTTAAATCAGACTTGATTTGAAGCAGATCTTTGTCTCAGTTTTAAGATTTTTAAATAAAATGTCCATTTCAACACACTTGGGGTACTTGTTGTTGTTGTTGTTGTTGTTGTTGTTGTTATTTTAGTTGAATAGCTTGGGACCAGTTCTGCTGCATGTCCTAGCCCAGTGCTTTTCAGTCTGTAATGCCAGAACTGTTGGGAGGCTCTGGATTACTTTGAATGGGTCTGTAAAGTCGGTTAAGACAACTACACTAAATCTGCAAGATTTCTGAGAGATCAGGATCTCTGTTACAAAGCCATTCTGGGACCACGGATTGAATTAATGGAAAACCACAGCTCAAGTCTGATCCAGCAAAGCACATAGACAGCTGCTTAGTTTTAAGGAATATACAGTGTCCCATGGACTTTTATGAGTCTCATGGTTTTATGAAGCATTTTTCAGGACTGAGGTAGAGCACTTGGTACAGGACAAAATCAAGTCCTTAATGAGCTTACCAGAAAACCCCACAGGCATACTCAGCATGTGCTTTTTAAACATGTATAATTGGGTCAAATGAAAACTAATTCCCATTGGAGTTAGGCCATGCCCAAGGAACCCTTCCGGGATTATTCTTTTAAATCCTTCAGGCAGAAATATTTCCGTGCCAATTTCGACTTCAAAACCTTTTGACTGTGGAGCTGTTCAAGAATAGGCTAACAAGGATTCTTCTGCTATGAGAACTCTTCCTGTTCTCCGTGTCACTCCACTACCATCCTTCTCCCTCTTGCTTTCCTCACTGCCTCTCAGAATACTGTGATTCTATACTAGAAAAGGTCGGAAGCAATTTGGTCAAACATCCCAAGAAACTAGCATCTTTCAAGAGACTTCAGGCCTGCGGAATTTGAATATGAGAGGTTAATATTTTGAGGAATTGTTAGGTCCTGGAGATAGAGCTTTATAATGAAAAATCACCTTTGAACCTTACATCTAGTTTGCTTAGGGTAAAGAAAAATAAGTCTTTTTACTGAGGGAAAAAAAAAAAAGGCTTCCTACTGAAGATATCTTCTCCCCTTTTGCTGCCTGGGTAATATATTTGGGCTGTTTTTCCATCCCTTGGTACATATTCTACAGACACCATGAAATCTAGGGAAGAAACAAATGAATTTACAGTCCCGCAGGGCTGTCAAAATGCAAAAAGTTATAAATTAAAGACAGACTCAGCCTAAATTGGTGTGTCTGAGTTTGTCAGTAAATTGAGACACAGCTGTGCTTGTTCTCTGAAGCAAGAGCTGCTGAATCTGTACTGCTACTGACCTTACTCTCCCTCACCAGATCTGCCTGGTCTTTTCTTTAATCGATCGTGCATAACAGATGCTGTATCGCTGTTGAAGTGTACATCATTCTTATCCGCTGGTAAGGCTGGCAGAGCTGTTTGTCTGTGTACTTATCGATATAATCTGAGGCTTCACCGGTTCCCTCGCACGTGTTAGTGTATGCTTTCTCCTTGATAGCCCAGTTGGATTTGCCTACGTCGGAGACCGAGCATCTTCCCGTTTGCTATTGCTCATTTAAAAAGTTGCCGGAAGTCAAGCTGTGAAGCAACTAGTTAGCTTTGTAAGTGGAGGGGGAAGCTTACGCATCCCAGTGCTGTACCTTAAATCTGGAAGTGAGCCGTTCTGACGTGGCTTACGCATTTCACTGTCAGGGGTTGGGCTTTTCGGTAGTCGCAGCATTCCTCCTCTTAACTGCGAGACGGAGGCTGAGAAACCTTCCAGCACTTAGAGATGGGCTTTAACTGCAAGTGTTGGTGCATTTCGTTTTGATCTTGGTTCTCTGTTTCCCAAAAGTTCCACTTTACTTCGAGATCTTACAGTTGTGGAAGAGCTGACGCGCTATGTGATACTTCTCATGGAAAATTAGGGAGCACTTGCCGGAGGACAATGTTAGCCCTCTCTGGTGTGAGTCCTTTAATGTGTAGTCTCTGCTAAATGGATCTTCTCTGGGATATTTTTCATTCCTGACAGCGAAAACAGACATAATCTATTGGGAGCAAAGGGAATTATTTCTCGCTTTTTGGAAGGGAGTTCTCTCTTTAGTTTAGGACTGCTGTGCAGAACAGCTAGATTTCATCTCTGGTTGAACTCCTATCTTCACACTCCTGTAGGGATACCTGCAGGCAAGGAGGGTTTAACTTCCAGCCACTGTCATAGACCTTCTCTAGCTGTAGCTTCTGTATTTTTCCTTCCTCGCGTAATATATAGTTGTCTCTGTCTGTGCTGGACTGTGCTAGCAGGGGACTGATAACATCCAGCAAAGGGACGTTGGTGATACCTTTTTTATTTTAAATGGAGTAGTTTAGGCTTTCTGCCTTGCCTGGGGGCTTTTTTGTTTTGTTTTGCTTTGTTTTTTTAAGGCAGGATAATATTTTGGTGCTTCCATATGGAAAAATGAGTGCTCAAGACGGCAGCTGCAGGGGGTGGATCGGTCACCATGCTCCAAGCAACCCCATGGAGCTGAATTCTGCGGTAGGGTCAGGCTCCGGGTGGTGCAGAGCGCATTAAAAGGGAGAGGGGCCTCCTGAGTCTGCAGAGCCGCGGGCAGGGTCTGGCCTGCAGCACACGAGCCGGCTGCTGGGGAGTCTCGGGATTTTCCCCTCGGGCAGCAGCCCCGACCTTCGGTGAATTTGTCGGTGGGGTAGACCGCGGCTTAGCCTAACGCACACTGGTGCTTTGGGAGGGCCCAGAGCTTTAGAGGTTTGCTGCATTTAAAGACATTAACATAGTCGTGGTAGCAAGTGACTGTGACTTTTTCCTAAAGGTGAACAAACTGGACCTAATGGGGACCTGCTATTTCTCAGAAATTTCGCAATGCTGCTTCCCTAAATGAGGCCAGGGAGGATTTTTCTTACTCAAACTGGCCTCAGTTCAGGCGCTGCTGAAAGGTCAGCCCTCCAATCCTTTTTTTAGATTTTTTTTCTTGTCACAGTGAATAAGTCTGATCCCAGACAACTAGTAACACCTAAGAATGAAGGTTTTTCTCCTTGTTATCCAGCACAGCTAAACTGGCAGTCAGCCCTGGGAGATCTGTATGTATCTGGTGTAACGTTTGCGGTGTTCATCAGAACAAACCAGAATTGACGACATCTTGGGGGGGGGGGGAAGGGGAGAAAAAAGAAATCAATTGGTCCTAGTGTCAGAGCTGATCAGATGTACAAAGAAGGAAAACATTGCCAGACAGTATCTAGGGCTGGATAATTCGCATCAAAATACTCCCCGTGTCAGAATCAAATAGACTCTGTGATAAGAAAATAATTTTCCCCCAGTTCAGAGGATATTGAGTACCAAGATTTTTACATCCTCTTAGAAACCTGGAAACAGCCCTTTCAGTGTTGGTGCATTTTTTTCCACTGGACAAACATTGATTTTTCTTGCTGCCAAACTCTGCATTTCTAATGGAGCTTGAAATTAACATGATTTTTTTGTGGTTGTTGTTGTTTACCCCCTTGTTTGCACACCAACAACCTAAATGATGTTGGCACAGCTTGGGGAACGAGGTTTCTTACAAGTTTTAGTTGAATGCAGCAGGGAAAGCACAACGCATCCTTTTCTCCAGGCGCAACACAAGTAAGAACCACCACATGGTATCAAGGGGTGGTTTTATGTATCTGTGACACTGATTGAAAGGCTTGGGAAAGCTTGTTTAAGATATTTGGGATCCAGAGGGCTTGCTTTATCATACTCTGCTGGGATGATGATTTCAGTGTGCTGCACGTACAACCTTGAGGTAGCAGGCGCTGCAGTATCCTGTAATTCTGCTCCAGAGGTGGAGAACTTCTTCCTGTGTTTTGGAGAAACCTTTTGTGAGGTCTGCAAATTAATCAGAGATGTCTTGATTCAGAGAAAGTGGCAATTAAGCTGAGAGAAGAACAGTGTTCCTAAAACTTTTCTTACATGCCAGAATTCACTATACCTCCTGACCTTAAAAAAAGAGATACTGAATTGAGGTGCTACCCTTGTACAAAGCTTTTGTCGACACAATAATCGACTCTTGTCTGGCTAACTTAAGCAGTTTCAGCTGGCTATAAATTACAGTATGCACCTTATACAGTAATTTGAAAATCTAAATTTCTGAATATTCTTTTGAAATTTTGCAGCTATCCTTTGGTCCCAGTGCCAGTTCCCCTTAATACTATCAAATACACTTGGAAGAATCCTTATAGTCAGAGATAATGGTCTTATGATATGGCTGAATTTCCTTGCTGTAAGTATGAGTAGATAATAACAGCAACAGATTTCTCCTTTCCTTTGATGTTCACACAACAGGTTTAAAAAAAAGGAAATTTTAAAGCCCTGTGATTAGAAATATCTAAAGATAAGATACTCCTGAGTCCTTGCACTCAGGACCTTTTGGTAGTGCAGGTGATTTGAGAGCGCTTTTCACCCCTCCACAACAAGAAAGTCTACGATTAAATCCCAACTCTGCTCTCAGCAATTTGGATCCATATAGGCCTAGTCTCATTTTCTCAACCATCTGCCGAGAATAAGATGTGATCTTTGGCAAGAGTTTGTGCTCCCATGTATTGAGCGCAGGAGATACACACCACAGAACCATCCTGTATCAAACCTGATTGACAAAGTGTCCTGAATTTTTCAGTCAGCAATTTTCCATCAAATTGCTATCAGTTATTATTGATACAGAATGAAGGTCATTAATTAAGCAGAATGGATCTGGGCAGTTCGGGATCAAGACTTGAGCAGCTCTTATTCAGTGAGTGCAAGCCTGATCTCAACGTCCTCGTTAACTATTGCAGCTGGAAAATCTTTTAAAATAAATGTGTAAATGTACTGTTCTACTTTGGAAAATGACTGAGTGGGAATGTGACACTATGCTTTGTATTTATTTTCACTCGCTGATTTAACAAACTAAAACCTGTTCACTTTCCAACTCCCGCAATGATTTTTCTTTCTGCCAGAGGCACAGACTTCACCTGGGATCTGGAAAAATCAATCTATGGCATCTTTATCACCAGTGATGATGTATGGAGCAGATATAAGGCAGGACTCAAGGCGCGTGTTCTAGAAGTGCAGAGCATCCGTGTTGGTGCTGCACACCGAGCTCCAATCTCGTTCTTCTCTCTTGGCTCTGCGAGACCAAGAGTTGAAAATTCATGCACATTGGTCAAGTCAATGGTTTAAAAGGTGAGGAGGGGCAGGGAGCAGAGGTGGTGGATAAGGTCACCAGTTCGCCTTTTCTTGCTCATTCGCTTCAGTTTTGTCTGTGTGAAGCCCCCAGGGGTGAGGTTGTGCACCAGGATCGCATCACTGTCATGGGAGAAAGCCAAGAGATTTGTACTTTAGGACAGAGAGTTTGGAGGCACTCATTTGGGGGTAAGTCAGCAGCCTTCCAGCAGTGAGATAAAGGTGTTAATGAAGCAGCACCTTTGTTCGGTCAGGTTTATTGCAAGCCAGGATTAGAAACTTTTTTTCCGAGGTCTTTTGCATCTCTTGGCTGTAATGCTGTGGGGCTTGACTCAGCAGCATTCACTGACATTGCCGGCACTGTGTTTTACTCCCGTTAGTTTTTGCTCTTAAGATTGAAACATCATATTAGATTAAGAGTTCTACAGATGTCAACAGCGTGAAGGGCTTCCCTTTCACTTTAGTGGGAGTGGGGACTGAGGTACTGCGTTGCTGAAGGCGTCTGATGGAGTTTTGCTAATAAGGTCTGATTTCATGAGGTTTGCATCCTATCAAGGCAAGTAAGGATCAAGCCTGTGAGCATGACAGAAAAGTGCAAACACAATAGAAAGGCTCTTATGAATATTAATAGTCCATGAAACAATACAAGGCAAAAATGGTGATGGGGGGGTGGGCGTAAGCAACGGCTATCTGGTGTAGCGCGATGGCCTCCCTTCCATCTTGCTTCCCCCGCTATCTGCCTGTGGTCTGTCCCTTGCAAACCGTGATAGATTCGGGGACAAGGTTTGGGAATCTGATGGTTTCCCTGAGTTTCAGCTCTGCAGCTCGCAGCCTCTGTGTAGGTACGAGTGCAACTGAAGTATCTGATCCCTTATGCACAAGTCGTCAATCTTCCCTAGCAGCGCAGCCCAGGTGCAAGCCAAGATCAGCTCTCCAACTATCCAAAGAGTTGTTTTTAAAAGTAGCTTGGCTTATCCTTAATAATCCCCTTCATGGGTGAGATATCATCCATGTCAGTGATCTATATGCATCTCTAACCTCAATGTAAAACATCAGCTGGTAAAGCTCCTATATTTCCTGGCGGTTCTGGGACTGGCTTACGGCCACGGCTACGACTCCCTTCTTATGGATTGCTTCCTCTGCTGTAGCTCAGGAAATCGCTGGTTGTGTTTTGCACGATCTGTCCTGTGATTCACCAGCTTTGGTGCTTTTCTGCAGTACTTTCACGGAGGAGTCAATTCATGCCTGCCTATTATCGTCCATTGTAGTTTGCGCTTCTTACCTGCCCAGCAAAGAATTGCCCTCCTCTGTGCATCTTTAGCTCTTGAAATGATAGGCAAACATGAACCGCCCCAGCATCCCACAGCAGACCTGACCTTAGCCCCGTTTTACGGACTGAGAAACAAAAGCAGAGGAAATCAACGTCAACAGGCGGGTTGGCCAAGTTGGGATGAAATCCCCTGCTTCTGTAATTGTGCTCCCGTGGGCACCCCCCGCCCAGCCGCCCCTGCCAGGGCAGGCACTCCTGTTCCTTCAGGCAGCACATGCAAGTTGCCAGACCTCTGGGCTACAGGAATTTGTGGCATGTACTGGCCTTCCAATTTGTTCACATTTCGTCTCTTACAATGCTCATCTCTCTACAGAAGTGTTTGAAAATCCCCAAGACATTGATTATCTTTCTTTACACACATTTCTTTATCAATTGAATTATTTAGTAAAGAGGTATGTTCATATTTTATTGATATAATTTGAGGTGTAATCTTACTCCTTTTCCCTTAGCACTTGTTTAAAGAAAACATTTCCTTCTCTGTTGCTTCGGTTTGTTTTCCGTTCATTCAGCCCTGAACCTCTAATCATTTTATTGCTTTTTTGTGGGAGGAAACTGAGGCGGGGAGGTTAAGTGATTTGCTGCCATTCATAGAAGGGAGCAGCAGTCGATGAGAAACACCATCTAGGTATCACGCCTGCTAGTCCCATGCCAGCCACACTGAAATGGTATCAGGCAACACGTGGGTGGTAGTGCTGTCCTTCCATTTGTTATAGAAAACTGCCCGTGGTGGAGCTTTTTTTAAGTAGGCCCTACCGAAAGTGATGTTTTCAATTGCCCGGTAATGGTTTCATGGCTTGAATTAATTTTCTTGCTTCACTGCTCTCTTCCATCATCTTTCCTGTTACTTTTAATTGCTTTCTACCTCAGTTTCCCATCTCTTAACTGGGGCTGGCCGCATCAGCGCATTTCACAGCAAAGGTGGATACATCAGAGCCTTAAAGGCTTCTGACATTGTGAGAACTGTAGAAGCCAGTAAACCAAGGCAGCCCCCTTCAGGAATATGGCTTTGTATTAATAGTCCGGAGAAAAGCTCCCTAGGAAAATGGGGCCTGGGCAGGTTTTACTGGAGCACCTAAAGCTTGTTGAAGAAGTGAGTAACGGTAACTTAATGCAACTGCCCTCCTCTGTTTTTCTGCTCTTTGATAGAGAAGTGAGAAGCCAAATCCCACAACTGTGCTGTCATCTCTGGTCCCTGGTTGATGAGAGAGGTGTTTTATGCTTGGCCTCTTCAGGGAAAGGCTGCTTGTTTGCATTGTGTTTGTGGCATAATTACGAATAGTACAGATCATTTTTATTAGCCAAGCTGTCTGCATTAAAATGATAGATTTTTTTGTATTATTAAGAACATCCAAGGGAGTCTCTGCAGCGGCGGGAGAAAGATGATAATTTTTCGTTTAGCTTAAGAGCAGATGGTTATAGAAACATTCTATGTAAATAAATTAAGGAGAAGCCACCCTCACTAATAGTTAAGTAAACAGGTTTGGAAACAGCCAACTCAGGAGCAGGCTTTTCTGTTCTCTTCCTTTCCCATAAGAGCTTCGTTCTGCTCTTCGGCTTACAGCCCCATCTGGATAGGGTGTTAATTAACCAAATTTGCTTTTGGCCCAAAGTCATCTAAAACAACTTGAGTCCTGCTAGAGCAAGACTCTTGCTCACAGACAACTTTTGTGAGCACTAGCGAATACTCACCTAGCGTAAGCATCTGGGCTGTAATCAATGTTATTGATAAGCATTTCCAAATGTCTTCTGTCGTGGTAGTGAGGCAGTGAGCGATCTGAGAGAGGTATTAGTAACTTTGTTGTATTTTATAGCTGCATTCTGTGGTCTCTGATGAGTGCTGTAGTCACAATGCCGTGCTGCCCTCGAGAATTTCAACTCAACAAAACAAGTAAACTAGAAGTGGAGAAATGAGGTGTAATTAGGGGAGGAAAGTCAGATTCTGTAGCACAAGGACTGCAAATGCCTCAGCTGTGGTAGCTGGAGAAGAAAGTAGTGCTTATCTTCTACCATCCAAAAGCAAGCAGGAGATGTTGGGAAGAAGGGTATTGTGAAAAAAACTAGTCTTCAGTGGGATCACAAAATGAAAAGCTGCGAGAGCCTTGAGGACAGAGGAGGTCAGGCTTGATCTTTGATCTTCTTTGCTCTTGTGCCCACCTGAGTTTGAAGAGGAGGGTAGGCTGGTACACAGAAAACACTTGTTGCACAGGACAGTCCCCTCTTCTGTCCTCACAACCAGACCGATGCAAAAACATGCAAAAACATCACCTTTTGGTGATGGGACCTGATGGGCGATTGGCTTCTTCCCAAGGTCTCCGGTTGCACAGCCAGGATTCAGCATGCTTGCAGGAGGGTTTGGAGTCTCAGGCAGCAGCAGAACATGATTTGTACCCCATATCAGGAGGAGATCACATCCAGATGAAGTGGTGGTTTTCTCAGTTGGTGGAGGCTGGAGCTGAAGGAGAACCACTCCTCTTCCTAAGTGTGGAACAGGTACCTGCCTGGGATGACTTGAGCAGTTTCTGGATTCCAGTGTAGATTTTCTGTTGGGTGTGGAGGTACAAAAAGGCACGATACAAAGCAGTTAGCATATTACCATTACTGATGGCAATGCTTGGATATCATACAGCAAAAACGGATGACCAATGACCAAAATTATAGAAATGTAACGATTTTTAACAGTAGCAAAAAAAACCCTATACACCTAAGGACTGATAACAAGAATGTCTGGTGTAAGCTAAGAGCTCATTAGGGTGTTGAGCGAAGAGAAGGGTTAGAGTGTGATAGTTAATGAAAGAAAGTTCCCTATCAATATACTGAAAACTAAATGCAATCCCAGTTTGTATAAGGCAAGCTGTCCCTTTAGGAAGAAAGTAGTATATGTGGCTTTGTCAGTTCTTTGCACACTGCCAAACACCGATGTGCAAAAAAACCTGACATGAGACCGGCATGTAGGTAGAGAGAAAGGCTTCTGGGGTGGTGGGGGCGATGGAAAATCCGTTGTATATATGAGGACTAGAAGTGTGTGGCTTGTTTAATCTAGCAAAACAGAGGCTGGGAGGATATATGAATGCTCTCTATAAATACATCAGAGGAGTAAACATCAGGGAGGGAAAGA
>NW_010562736.1:31655-38537 GCF_000687285.1 Phaethon lepturus
ATCATTGGCACAAGAGGAAATGGGTATAAAAGGCCCATGAATAAATTTAGGCTGCAAATTAAGTTTCTAAGCAAAAGATCAGTAAGATTTTAGATATCCAAATCAGACTACTAGGGCAAATAACCTAACTGTTTCTAAGATGGAATTTGGTTACTTATATGAGAATTCAATTATGTGCTTAGCTGTGGTAAGCTGTTGCACCTCCACTACCTTACCTGACAGTGGAGGACTGAATATGATTTTATATTCATATATGGGGGAAGATCAGCCTGAAAAAAGCAGTGTCCGTATTTGATGTCTCCAGAGTCAGAGGCATCATATGTGTAGCCTGTGTGCTTCACAGTAATTTCTGCTACTTAATTCTTCATAATTAAAAAGAGTTCCTAAGTAAATGGCGAACCCCTCAAAATTACAAACTTAAAGTAAAACTTGTATTTACCTAATGAACTAGGATAGGGTCATAATTTATGAGAGCAGGCTGTTTTCTCAAGGCCTAGGACTGCTTAAAAGTTTGGAAATGCTCAGATGCAGGTGTTAACAGCTCTAACGTCAAGACTAAAATTGTCATGTGTGCACAGTGAAAGTTTCCCACCCAACCTTAACTGCTGCTGCTGTTCCACCACCCAAAGCCAGTGACAAGCCTGTTCTCAAGCAACATATATCTTCACCGCATCAGTGATTCTGGAAATTGAGAAGTGATCTGTGTGTGGTCTACCTTTTTCTTGTTTGATAGACTGATTTTTTCTTTCTCCCTTACTGCAGCATTTAAACCAAAGTCTGTGTCTCTCAATGCAACAAGCTACTTTAAAAGGAGTAGTTTGCAGTGAAGAAGATTCTGTTGTTCTCTAGAAGTTACCACACCATGAGCTCCACTGGCCAGAATAAAATACATAAGGTTTTGATATATGCCATACACTTCAGTGGATGACAGAAGTATGGATTGATGTGATGTTTATGCCAACAAAAGATTTTTGTCTACACAAAGAACATTCATATATTACAGATTTTAAATTTTAACAGCTGCAGACAAGTAATGCCTTACATTTCTTCTCTAAACCTACTTGTTAACAAATCCTTCTCCAAGTGTTGTAGGCTAGGAATGAAGGTAGAAGGTTGTAAGGAGGTGGAGGAGAGTAAAATTTCGAAGCCTTTCAAAACTTCCTGTTCCTTGGCCTTCTAGGGTGTAGGGCAGTTGGGGGTTAAGTGATTGAGCTGTGAATTTGCAGCCTTTTGCTGGCTGGATTTGCAAAACTGAAGTATTTTTGCTTTGATTAACAGGATAATTAGAGCTGTATCATAAGTGTAAGCTTCACTGAGCTTTCCAAGTACTCATTTCTTACCTTGACCCCAGAGACTCACCACGATCCTTACTGCTGTGCAGAGCAGGCCCAGGGTGTCGATTTAAAGACCTCCTGCGCGCTCAGCCCGTGCCTCTTTCCAGCCCTGCGTTGAGCTCCCCTTTGGCAATGGTGCAATTTCGTAGCTCCTGGGTGGGTTTTTTTCCAGGTTGCTGTCAGTCAGCTTAAAAAATTCTCACTGAGGTCATTAATGCAGTGAAGTCGTGTGAGCCGTGAGGGCCAGGGTCAAGAAGCCATGAGCCTCCATGGCACCAGGAGATAGAGGAGAGGAGACCGGTGGCATTACAATGGGGCTGCTTGGATGCTGCTTGCCCATGCTGACCTGATGCCAGTCCCGTCTCTTTGTCCTCCCATTTCCTCTGCTCCTCCTTTCACAGTGGAAATCAGTCCCACCAAGCGAGTCTAACTTGCAATAAAGTCTTCGTAGTTAAGCTGCTGACTCCAGAGAAAAACTGAAATCCTCATCAATCATTTTGCCTACATGATATCCCTCAGTAGGCAAATTTTCTGCTGGCAGCATCCACTGTCACCCTTGAATCTTTTTGCAAAGTGCCCATTTCGTAGCTCCAACCTATACACAAAGCTTGAGAGAATTCAGAGTCTCGCATCAGGCATCTGTGTGGTTCTGCGTTTCCAAACTAAATGAATTACTTCATAAGTAACAAACTGATGAACCGTGATCATTGAGCAGAAAGGTGGGGGGCAGGAGGTATTGGACTTTGCTAGCTAAGCAGGCTCAGACATGAACTGGGGGGGATCTCCCAGGAGATGAAATAGGTGGCACTACACAGCTTCTTTAGCCTAAATTGATGTTAAATCAATCAGCATTAAATCAACGCTGATTCTGCTTTTGCCGGTCCTGCGTTGTAATTGAACATAAACTTAAGATGCTGAACCTGAAAGTTTGCAACCCATGTTGAGATATTAAAGTAGTGGACACCTTCTGAAGTTTGTCAGGGTATGTGACATTTCATCCAGGGGGTTACTGCTGTCCTGACTGCTCAGAGAGAACTGAGTATCTTGAAAACTTACGGTGTTTTCTGAGATCAGGCTCAGTCTTTCTAGCCAAATTTTAGTATTTCCAGACCTAACCACTGCTTTTCCATTTCCCTCTGTTTATGGATGGAAAGTTTGGTGTTCCAGAATCTATCATCTCAATGGAAGTTAATTCCCAGATGAGCTTCATTTTCCATGGAGACCCTCAATAGGTTGTGGGGCAGAGGAGGCAGGTGAAGGTAGAGGTGAATGGGCTCCAGCATTGCCTGTGTCTGTGCAGCGACTGACAACCAAGACCAGCTGGACTGAATACCTAGAAATGCTCTTCCATACACGCCAGCTCTGTCTCGGTGCACTGGCTCCTGGGAAGCTCTGGTATGCAGAATCCAACCGTCATCAGGGCTTGCCATCAGGATAAATTTGCAAGCAGACCATTTTTGGCTCTTGCTGTAGCAGTCTCTGAAAAGAGCCCTTCTTTCTGTCTTTCCTCCATCTCCCTTCCAGAGACATGAACCAATGTTTTCCACAAATGGAGAAGTTTACAGTTCCCCACACATCGCAGCCCCTGCCAGAAATTTTGTTTTAGTTGCCACAGCAACAACTTAACGAATTTTTAAAGCCCCTGCCGCTGGCCGTGCCTCTGCCCTGTTTGTTCTTCCTGTGCATTTCCCCAGCACGGCGCGAGGCTGCAGAGGCAGTGACTGAGAGCTCTAATAACCCCAGTAATGGATCCAATTATGGCTGGTTGTGCTTCTGTTGAGAATACATGAATAAGTAAATCCGTGCATAAGGATGAACGAGTGTGTTTTTAAAACCTGCCTGGGCAGCCTGTGGGAGTGGTGGCCACGTCACTCTTGCCAAGCCCTGGTAGAGGACAGCAGCTGAGGACTCAGCAGCCGCTCGGCTCCCGGCTGGACCATGCAGGCCTACAGGCTCCCTGTGACTTGTTATGTGGTCACTAGCTGGTGATCTTTGACTTGCAGGCATGGCCTCACACCACAAGCATTCGTTTGTGCTTGTTGCAGTTGTACTTCAGGTGCCTCCGTGGGGCAGCTGGGTGCTGGGGTTTGTACTGACAGAGCCTCTCTGTTGGTGGCAGCCACACACACGATAAATAGTGCTCAGCTTTCATTAGAAAGTGACTCCATGTTTGCATGGTTATGGGGGTTGTGGCTGAGAATGGACTGGGCACGACAGAAAAAGCATTAGCAAACTTTTGCAGGAAATGTTCCATTTTTTGAGTGTTGTTTCATCAGTGCAGGATGATCCTTGCATCCTCTTCGCACCACCAGAAAATCTGTTACTTCCTCTAAGTATCACTGGGTCTTCCTTTACCATCTACCGATAGCACAGAGGCATCCATCCTCACCCGGCTCTCACCCATGGTGACACACATTTGTGGTCTTCTATCATCCAGCCATTGATCAGATGGGGAAAGGTGCCCTCTTTTGTTCCCAGTGGTTTCCTTCCTTGTCTGCCTTTTCGTAGCTGATGCACGGAGTGGTAGGAGAATAAATGTCTTCTGAACAGCATATGGCAGATTTCAGGAAGGAGTCCTGAACGTCAGATGTCCCAGTGCTGGCTCCTCAGATGTCAGAAGGGAGCTGGAGGGGCAGGCATCGGAGCAGGAGAGGTTGGCTGCAGAAGACCTTTCAGCAAGCAGTGCCCTGTTCCTTCCCTTGTTCCCTGCATATCTGTGGCAGAAGGAGGAGACAGTCATGCTCCGAGATTCAGGCAGTGAGCTCATTGCTCCCAAAGTCATTTGTAGGCACCAACTCCTAATGTTGTACATAACGAGGCAAGAATCCTTACGCTTGTTCTAGGCACTCTTGCCCTTCAAATGTCATTGTCCATTTGTCCCAGAGCTGCACGGTTGCACAGCTGCACTGCCTGGGTTTATTTTTCTGGTGCTCTCAGCGTGTCTCTGTATGGTTTGGGACAGACTGGCTGCCCAAGACCATGGTGGTAATTCCCCCAAATCAGACTTCTGTGCTTGAAGGAGTAGGGGTTGGTGAATCCCTTGAGAAGATTATGTCCTATAAGATACCTAGTGGCCCTTGTGAGCCTGTGAGCACAAGGCTGATGGTCTCCCATTAGCATTCAGAAGACAAGAAAGAGCGGTGACAGGGAAGCGGCATTGGCTTTTTCTGAATTGAAACTCCTATTTTCTGATGAGTTGTTGAAGGGCTGCTTTACAAATGAGCCTGTGAGGAGAAGGCTGTGAAAGGCTGACAATACGTCTGGTATTGGACAGAGATGTCCCCTTGAAACCTAGATTCATTTCTACACACTGCATACTGGGTCTGTATAGCCTTTCTTTCTGAAGTGAGGTCTCGTTTTCCTGCCCCACAGGGGTTTGCACTATTGCTAGCTGCTGGAAATCTGAAATACTAGGGTAGGAATTTGGAAATATTAATATATATTAATATAAACTAGGTTTGGAAAAGGTCCCTGAAAGCAGTTTCCAGAGAGTGAGCCCATTTTACATATAGATCCGCCCACAGGATCCAGGTCCCAATAAAAGTTTAAAGTACTCTGCAAAATAATTCTTTGTCATCTCCCGGATATCAGGGGAGGCTGAGAAGTGAGTTGAAGGAAGGCTCGTGCCCGCCCTGCTCAGCTGATGCCTCCAGGAAAAAGGAGTGATTCTTTTCCCCCTCACCTGGCCGCACCTGGCTGTGTCACAGGAGAGTTCATTTCTGTTACGCATCATTAATCTGGGTTTCTAATAGCAGTAAAAGACTCTGAACTTGGTCAACAGAGAAGTTAACAACCAGTTTGCTGGAGTCCTAACGGTTGATCACTTAGCCTTGGTTATTAACTGCGGGCAAGGACCAGTTTCTGGGAGATAATTGGGGTCATAAACAATAGCTGTGTAATGGAGACTGTGCCTTAGGAGAGGGACTAAACATATTCAGCTGCAAGAAACTTACTGCCTTTGGACAGCATCCAGGTGCTGCCATCAGCCAGCTGGAGTTCAGGCAGCCAAGTTGTTGCTGTAGAGGAAGAGGCGCCTTTAGTGCTCAGCAGACAGCATCTATCTGTGGCCCCTAGCTGGAAGGGTGCTTGAATGCGGCCGCAGGAGGCTTGATAAAACTTCTTAAGCAGAAGTCTGGAAGGTGCGGCTTGGAGGCCATGTGTCTAGTAGTCCATTTCAGAAACGGGGCTCAGCGTTTAGGAATGGTAAGTTCTGCAGCCTGGGTTCCTGGTGTCAACTTGGATTTTCCAAGTTGAAGGCATCTGAGGGTTGAAGTGGCCCCTAAAGGGGCCACTAAAGGTTGATCTCGCTGAATGGCGAACAGGGCTGCAAACGTCCTGCTGCTGCAGCTTTCGCTTGAGCAGATGTGTGCTTGTGCACAGCAGGCATGAAATGTGTGTGCGGGGTCTCCTAAGCCATTTGGGCTCTGCTGTAGTGTTGTTGGAGAATTAAGATTTCTCTCCCTGGAATTCCTTAATATCTAGTTGGTTTGTTGCTAGGAAAAAAGTCCAGAAAAGCACCATTAAGAGCTGGTAGGGTATTTAGGTAGAAAGGATTTTTGTTTGTACTTTCTAAAATAAAACCCAGTTTCTGACTACCGAGCCCATTAAGAATCCCTGTGGGGGACACAATGTACACAGGGGTTCTGCAGGCCATGACAAGATGTTTTGTTTCAGCGGAGGGCCTGTTGGGACTGGAAGATAGCTTGATGAGATTTCTGACGTGGCATCAACCTCTGATTAGATTCATGTCACTCTAGTCATTCCCTGTATGCATCTGATTGGAAACAAAGGGAGGAAGATAAAGGTGCAAATGAGTTTCTGTGATGAATGCACTAGCCCAGCTAGAGTATGGCATGCTGGGATCTAGAGTTTCTGAAGGTTTTATCCTGTCAAGAATGAGGACAGCATGTGTATGCATGTGGACTGCAAGCTGAGCTGGGCGCCCTGATGTGAAAGCGGGGAAGGTACCCGGCACACAGATCCCACAGTTCTGTACTGTGGTACTTGAAAGCATCCTTGGATACTCCCTCATTTTTAAAGGAATCAATTGTTCTGCCCTGTTGCTTCCCATGTGTACAGAACTGCAGAAGAAAATTCAAGGGGAATCTGTGGAGGAGGGTAATGTTGCCCGTCCTTTTCCAATAGCCAAAACACGACAGCATTGCCAGGCTGGGCTACATTACAGAATCAAGACAGTAAATGTCTTAACGTGGAGACCTGAAAGGTTGCTGTAGGTTTGCAGCTGAATTTTTCCACTGAGCCCTTTGCTTTGACAGCGAAATCTGGCTCTGCTTGGCGTTGATTCAAAACAGGTAGGTACTGGAGAAGGGCAATGATCCCAGAGAGGTCTCGGGTACTCCAGGCTTTCAGCCTTCCCCGGCACATCGCTGTCCCTGTCAGGCATGTGGGAGGAGTTTCAACAGTTGGCAAAATGAAGGTGAGCAGAAGTATTAGCAGTATTTCTGATACTGGTCTCACATGAAATCCCTGCTGGGAATTGGGTTCACGGGGCTGACGGGACGTCTTTGAGTTAAGGAAAGTCCTGCTG
>NW_010562736.1:38568-55347 GCF_000687285.1 Phaethon lepturus
GGCGGGGGGTTGTTTGATGTGCCCTCTCCCAGTGCCACAGAGATGCACTGCAGGCTAGAAACTCCTGAGGAGAACTGGAAACAGAGCAAGGGAAGGAATCAGGCTCTCTGCCTGCACGCACTACGATTCTGGTACTTCATGGGCAACTAGTCTTCTCCAGGCAGTGACAGAGCGTGCCCCGAGCTAGAGTCAAGACTGACTCAGGAGAAAGCCAAGAGGTGGCAGGGGCTGCTCCCTTCCAGATAAAGTGGAGCCTGTTTATCACTGCTTGGCAGTGGGAAAAGCAAGCTGAGAGAGACCTCCCGAGAGAGGCTGAGAATGTAGGGCTGAGCTGGTGGCTGTGCCAAGGAGGTGAGCAGGTGTCTCTCTTATTCCAGATACTCCTCCAACTATCTCAAAGGGAGGCCTAGTAGATATACCGGCGTCTCTGAGAGCCAAACTAGATCCAGGCTCCATGGCAGTCCTGCCACAGTGTCAAAGAAGAAATCCAATTTACCTGCAGCACCAGGCAGAGCCCTTCAGGAACCACCAGGAAGCCGAGTGTGCATGGCATCCCTGCTGTGCCATATTGAAATCTGCCCTGGAAAGAGCAAGAACATCAATGTGGAAGGAGGCAGAGGGAACTGTCACACTCGCAGCTTCACATTCCTGAACAGCAGCTCTTTGTCTGCACAGCACAGAGGAGGAGGTTTGATGTCTCCTCGGGCAGTGTTAGTGCTACCTCTAATTTATGCATTCAGGGCTGAGATTTCCACGTGGCAGGCTCACTGGAAACACGAGTAGGACTTGCTGGCTCACTTCAAAGCGACAGAAGCGAAGGGACACGGGAGAGGTTTGGGCGTAGAGCTGGGGTGTGGCTTTTGCACTGAACTAGATCTAATCGTCTGAGGCACCGATGGGCCCTGTCCTTCCCTGGTCAGCCTGGCTGTGCAGAGGGATGCTCTGCCTGTTCTTCTGCTCCCAGAGGCAGCATACCTACCCACTCATGACTGCAGCTCTCTCCCCTTGACAGCTGAGATGGGAAACGAGTTTTTGAGACTACGCCATCGAACACCTACCACCAGCAGAATAAGAAAGACCCTATCCTGCCCATTGCTGGCATGCTGAAGCGTGAGCAGGCAAGCATATTCGTGCCTCCCCAGTAAATCCCCAGCTCAGCTGCTTCTGTAGCACACAGCTTTTAGCTTAACTGCCTTGTTATCCTTTGGACGGACAGAAAGATTCCTGGATAGCCTCTGGGATAAATGGGTCATTTCTCTGAATCGAAAAATCTTCACTCAGACCTTAGGTCAGTTAAAATTTGTGGCTTTTTGAGCCACCATCCATTTTTTCTTCATTTCCTCCATGTGCCTTGGAGAGGGGTGGGAAGCACATAATCAGAATAAATGGGGAATGTCTGGATTTCTCACTAGTGCCAGCCATCCTGCTGGAAAGCATCAGCATCCATTGCTCAGCTGCTCCAGGAGTGGGAAGAGGAAATGCCTGAACCTGGGTCTTCCCCTATTAGGAAGGCAGGATACGTTCCCAACTTTACTGGGAGTATTTTTGGACAAATTCTTGGATATCTCAGCTGAAAATGCTTGAGTGACAATCATGTTTCCATAAGGTAGAGAGATTAAGTCTTTAATAATAAGGTAGCAGTGTACACAAAATATTCACGACAGTTGATGAATGAGCAGGGCAGACTTTTGATGTCTGATCTCGGCAGCTTGGACCACTTTCCTGCTGGTTAGAGGTGACTGTCTGTCACTCCCATGCCCCTTCCCAGACTGCTGCTGGGACCAAACTTCAGGCACTTTTTGATAAATTGTGAGTTAGCAATGTTGTCGTGAGAAGGACTGCTAGCCTCACTGGACAGAGGAGGCTTAGCTGAGTCTGCCTTTGTTTAAAATCCACTGGGTAGCACTAGAGCATGGAAGAAAAGTCATTTCTTACATAAGCTCGGATTATGTTATTTACTCTCCATTGTTTATAAGGGCTTCATAGAACCGTGAAAATGACCTTTATTTCTCTATGGATTTTGTCCCTTTTCATTTTACAAATATTGATTTTTTTTTTTTCCTCCTGTGTCTTTATCAGAGCTGAATTAACAAGGCTGTTTAACAAGAGCCTGTGATTCATTTGGGGTCTTTTTATGCCAGGTACTATCACAAGCAGCTGAAAGCAGCTCAGTGAAGAACGTGCAACCACTGTTACAGAATTGACAGGGTAGGTGATATGTCCTGACAAGAGCTGAGCTTGCATGGGTCAAAGAGCAGGCTTAAAAAGATGGTCTCTTCAGACTGGGCACAAATGCTAGGAAGGGTTGTTTGTAAGAAGTAAAATTTCATGTCTGAAAGCTCTCCTCCTCAGACTATTAAAGCATAAGGCCACTGAAAATCATTGAGTCTACTGGATTATTCCAGTTCCACCCACAGATCCCCAAGTGAGATCAAGAGCCCATATTCGCTGCAAGAGGTGATTCCAGTCCTTGTGATCCAAAATCTCAGTGTCACGGTGATGAGACTCCAGTAGGAAAAGGAGCCATTGGTGCAGCTTTATATGTTTTTTCTTGTCAGGCTTTTAAGCAAGCCTCTTGACTGATTCAGGAGCTTGTAGGTGGAGCAGAGAGTGGAAATTGAAGGCAGACAGCGACATAAAGTTCAAACAAACTAAGTCTGATGGCCACTTTTGATGCTTTTAACACAAGTGAGAGAGAAGGTGTAGCCCAGCTGATAGCTGTCCCTTGCTGTTCATACCTGCCATAATGCACAGCTGTGGTTTCTCACGAAGGACCCGGAGGTTGGCAAGGGTGGGGAGGAAGCAGCCACTGCACACAGTTCTGTGGGACGAGCTGAAATCTCATGCCTTTCAGGATCATCTCTCCACTCTGTCACTGGCCTTGAGACATCCTGTAGGTTTTTTAGCGACCTGTCTGGCCAGTAGCAAAAGCCTGACCTTCTGCATGTGTTGCACATTGAGAAAAAGACATGTTGCGATGGAGATGGAAATGGTATGTCCAGATTTCTTTCTTCCCAAGTAGGCAATGCCACTTGTAGTTTTGCTCTAGGACTCTCCTGTGGGCTCATCTTTCTTACAACCTATACGCTGTGGTGGGAGATAATATTTACTTCAAATAAGACAAGGGTCTCCTTAAGGCAGCTGTGGTACAGGCCTGTAAAAAGGGTGAGTCCTCATCCTTAGGCACTTACGATATATATCGGAGGATGGCAACCTTTTGAGGAGTTTGTCCCAGTGTGCAGTTTTTTCTGAGAGGTTAAGTATGCCAGTGGGAGCCGAGAGGTTGTCTCTAAGGAGCACCAAGAGCCCAGTCAGTTAGTGCTCATTAGTTTCCACTCTGCAAAGAGTAGACTCCCGCCTTTCCCAGCTTGCTGGGCTCGGCAGAGCTGGTTCTCGCGCCTGCCTCCCAGCCTGCGCGGCAGGCCGCGTGGGATCCCCAGCGTGAGGTCTGGGCAGTCACACCACCTGTGGCTGAAACGGGCCAGTGAGGTGGAAGGGAAGCAGAGGAGATGTAGTCATTACCCAGCAGGTCAGCAATAATGCTGATAACAGAGGTGGGTCTCCAGGCTCCTACCTGATCCATGTCCTTTCTAGTAGACAATGCTGTCTGTCCTGCAACTCACTTGTGTTTTTCTAGAGCAGAAGGAGCATTACCTCTAGGCTGTGGGTACCTCTAGGCTGTGGGCCATCCTGGTCTTCAGCATTATTAGAGACCATGGCTATGCCACCAGAATAGCTGAAGTCTTGTAAACCTAGAGGGGAAATAAGGAATTAAGAATGAAAAGGGTCCCAGGGAATCCTACTTGAAGGGGATTCTGCCTATTCCTTGCAGGCCATTACAGCTATATAAAAGAGGTATTTCTGGAGCAAGAAAACAGTCGTCTTCTGCAGGAGAGCAAAGCAAAGGAACCGATACTTTTTTTTGAGAATAAGAGACCTGTCTCAGGATAGATCTTGGTTCTCATATTGAAAGCCTTTGGGAAACTGAGAGGACAAGTTTATAGTCCTCTTCCAATTAATATCTCATGCAAAGTGAAACAATTCAATAAAAGGAGTGAAAAAGGGATTCAGCTGCTGCTTGGGCCATTAGTGGGTGTGTGTGAGGCTGGAGAGCATCCTTGGGCTTGATTCAAGGCTGGTCAAATGTTTTAACCACTGGCTTGTTAGCTGCTCTGAGGCCTATCTCCCTGAATTTTCGTTTCAGTGGAAGTTTCAACAATATCAGCGTGTCTTTGCAAACAATTTCTGTTTTGGTGACATGATGCTTCCCAACAAAAAGAGTCAGAAGACTCCCAACCAACTCTAAGACTCACATATCCAGAGTCAGAGCTTTGGCTGCTTCTCCCCAAAGGCTCAACTGAGGAAGACAAGCCACTCCATATCGCTGTTCATTTACCCTCCTGAACCCTGTCTCTCAGTGCTTCAAGGTAGATGCTTCAGCAGTTAATACTGCTCCTGGGGCATGTGCAAAGAACAATTAAAGCTCCTTGTGCCAGTGAAGAGCCCTGGGGTGAGCCGGGCTGTGGAGACAGCTGCCCTTGTTTTGCTGTGTGCAGCAGCTTCCCAAACCGTCCTGTTGCAGAGAGACACGAGTATGTCTTGCTGATTGCAGAGCTAAAGTTTAAAACTCAAGGGCTAAACTCAACGTGGCATTTCTAGGCTTTTTGCTAGTGGCAACCATCTTGGTTTGTAGCATTCAGCGCCTGGGCAGAGCAGGGCTGGAGAGAGCACAAGTGCCAAGCCTGGCTGGGAAGCCATTTCCAACCAGCTGCAACATGGGACTGCTGGCAGGACTGAAGCACGAGTGTTTAAAAAACAAACACGTTGTAGTGCTCCCTTCAATGCTTTGCTTGTGACACTGCAGGGTCTAGATCTTTGATCCTAAATGAGAGGAAGGATGTGAACAGCAGTTCCTTCATCTCAAGCATAAATGCTTGCTACAGCTATGCCTCACAAGGGTCAGCTAAGCCTTGTCCAGCTGCTTGCAGGAGGCTTGGAAGAAGGTGGGAGTGTTGATCTGCTGGAGGGTAGGAGGGCTCTGCAGAGGGATCTGGACAGGCTCTATCAATGGGCCAAGGTCAATTGAATGAGGTTTAACAAGGCCAAGTGCCGGGTCCTGCACTTGGGTCACAACAACCCCATGCAATGCCACAGGCTTGGGGAGGAGTGGCTGCACAGCAGCAGGCTGGTGTGCGTGGGGAGAGGGCAAGCTTTTCTCTTGCCTTGGTGACTTGTCTGGAAACTGGAAATCTCTCCAGAGATAAATTGGATGTTGGAAGTTGTCATTGGCATCTCTACCGAGAATGTCAACGGGAATCTGTCAGCGCCAGTCATGATGATACAAACACAATTTCCCCGTTTAAAGCACTGCACCAACTGTACCTAATTAACCTTCGTGACAGCAGAGCAATACAAGGAAATAGGGATCATTAGCTTCAGCTTTGCTTTACAAAAGGGGAAGAGAAGCAGCAGTGCCAGCCCCATGTGCTTCAAATTGAGGTATTGAGGTAGGCTCGGAAAAATCACAAGGTTAAAAATAACAATAATCCATTTGGGGTTCTCAGAGCCTTAAGAGTGCACTTCAATTAAACTTTCAGGTTTTTCTCCAAGAAACATCAGGACTGGAAACTTCTCTCCTATACATGATTTTTTGTGGCTCAACAACCAAGGCTTTTAGAAAATCACACATTCTCAATCACAGTGGTGCAGAGGCAATAAAGGTCAGAGTGATTTGCTCAGTGTTGCTTAAAAATCAGCTGGGCAAAGCTGGGACTAGACTGTGTGAGTAGCTGACCCTCCACCCCTTGCTTGTTCCTCCAGACCAAACATTTTTCTAAGTAGGGGAACCTGCCTGAATCCACCAGTCATCACTTAATAGCTGCCAGAGGTGTAATTCAGGCTTGAACTAGTGACCTCATTCTTTCCTCTGATGTCTGCTGAGGGACAGACTGATGACATTGACTGTTTACATTTTGGTCTCTGAGCCAGCCCAGCTCCTTCGCCTGGGGCCCAGCAGGGATGGAAGTGTCCTGAAGATGCAAACCCATACATGCTGCTCCCTGACATAACTTTCCTGGCTCGGGGCTGTTTCTATAAGTTAGTAGGAAAGATCAACTTGTACAAGTGCTTCTTAAAGTAAAGAGTTCTCCCTGCCTGTCGTATCACCTGCCAGCAGGGGCCGAGGAGAAGAACAACGCCTGTGCCATTTTCAGTGGGCACCATCGTTTTCTCTCTCCAAATAAATGCAATGCAAAGCCCTGAGGACTTGCCATGGCAGCTTTGAAAGTTGTATCTCTTATTACCAACAAACTGATCTCACTTCTGCCCTGAGTCATAGACGCTGTCAGGATCATTGGAGAAAACCCAGTTTTGTCTGGAGCCCCAGCAGGCAGGACCTCTGCTCTGGAGAGAAGCCAGCGGGGACTGTGGAGGGCCGTGGCTGAGGAGGAGAGCCCGTTGCGTGGAGTGCCGACCCCAGCCCAGAGAACCGGCGTTCATACAGGAATGCGTTTTTATTCATCTCTTTTTCTCCTTCTTCTTCTGTTCTAACCTGACATGGTGTGAAGTGAAGCTGAAGGGACCCTTGAAAAGGCCAGGTCATTGATGGAAAGGAAAAAGGGCTTGGCAGATGGTGAAGAGCTTTCATGAGCAGCATGGGCTGCAGTGGGCTCCAGGGAACACAATTGTTCCCCTGCTCGGGCTGTGTGTCTGTCTCTCTGATTATTTTGTGTATTTCATCTCTGCTGTCTGTCTCGCCCTTAATCTGGGCTCCTCTGTGCCAACAAAATGCTTAGCTCACTCCATTGTCTGAGAGACTAATTTGCACTGTAAATCTGATGCTTATCTTACATGACAGCTTACTGTGGGGTTTGTTGCAGTCCTGAAAACTAACCGGGAATGGCTAGAAAGCTTTCGACACATCATCTGGAGTATAGAACGAATATGACCTATTTCAGCTTGCTGCCAGGTTCAGATGTGGCCCCTTGTGGCTGGGGTCACAAGGGATTTCTTTCTCTTTTCAGATCTATTCAAACCTGAGTTTGCTGGCTTTTTTTTAATGGTACAGCTTCTGTTCTGTGTTGGAGCTGTTGGAATGCTTCTGGAACAGCCTGCCACCCTCCTAGGGCCAGGTCCTCCACCCTGCTACCTGTGGAGTTTTAAGGACCAGGTGCAGGCAACATGTGAGCACTGGTGCTCCAGTATGCTGGCAGCTTCATTGTCTCTGCCTAGCTTAATCAGAAAGAACCTTTGTCCTTGTCTGTCTTCATTAGTATTTCCTGACGCTTTCTCCAATATGTTTTAGCTCTTTGCTGGCAGAGTAACATCCCCCCTCGAGCTCATCTGCAGTTGCCTCCTTCTCTCTGGTCCCTGGGCTATCCAGCTGCAGGCATCCAGCTATCACCTAAGACATTTTGACACTAGTGTTGTTTAGGTAGCTGGGCAGCTCCAGCAGCCTCAGGTCAATTGAAATGTGGACAGAGGTCTAAACTTCCTACAGAGGGGTTCCAGGTAGCCTCAGACACAGATTTACCTGGGGAAAGTCAGGAAGATTATTGCTGCATTGATACAGCTCTTGGTTCTGCAGCTGAGCATGTTGGTAGGTGTTTAATGCCCGGAGCTGCTGCATTGCAGTCCTCTGATGGGTTGCAAAGGATCCTGCTCCCCTGGCTGGGGGAGCGGGAATGCAAGACCTGCCATTCTCTGAGGATGGTTTTCGTTTGGAGGACCAGTCTGACTTTTGCTGAGCAGAGTCCTGCTGTAAAGTCTTGTGAATTTCTGGATCCCTCTGTTCTTCCTGCCCTCAGTCTGAAGACAAAACACGCAAGTGGCTGTATGGGTTAAGCTGTGTGCGGCAGCTGGGAGGCTGGCAACTGAACTGGAAAGGAGTTTCAGTAGCACTGAGGGAGAGGGGAAAAAAACACGCAGAGAAACTGTTGAGGAATAGGCAAGCAATATGTCATATACCAGGTAGAACTGTAGCTGCTTAGGCTACACCAGAAACTCCATACCAGCCTCTCTCAAACTCCGTTTTGCTGCCCAGATTATCAGACAGGTGTGTAATCTAAGGCTTATTCCAAGTCATCAGAGCTGGTGAACACCAGACTCGTCACAAGCGCTGTCCTGAGACCTGCCCAAGGGAGAGCTCAGACAGCCTGAGTCAAGCTCAGAGAAAAACCTACAACTCCAATAAAACTCCAAAATCTGAAGAATTTTAGACAAATCCAGCACAAAAATAACTAGGAAAGGATCATCACACCACCTAACTCAGACTCGTGCCTAGTCTAGGTTAGGCTACTGTATGCAGCCCCGTCTGAAGAAGCCCCCTTTTCTTCCCTGGCTAGAAAGAGAGCCAGAGGAATCAAATCTCCTAACTTAAACACCTATGTTAAGTGCCTAAAAGTTAGCAATTTGAATCTGAAGACATCTTATTTTGTTTCCTAAGAGGCCTGGAAAATCCCCCTTTCCCACAGATGACATGATGCAATCTGAGAGTCCCCGGTGTGACTGACTGGCTTCCCATCCGCCCGAGTGCTTGTAGCATGGGCAGCAGCTCTGATCCGTTTGGCAAGGTCAGGTTGTCTCTTCAGCCGCGTGCATTCAGCACCCCAGGGCAGCTGGTGCTTCCAAGGATAAAATCAGTGCCCTGCTGCTGAATGTTTTCTGTCAGACTTCTGGTTGGTTTGTTGAAAAAAAGAAAAAAGCTTGAAGCACTTAGAGACCCTACTGTGTTGCGTGACACACGGACAACGGGAAGATGGTCTCTGCTGCGAAGGATTCACAGGATAGCTTGGCAGAGGTACGCTGAATAGATGTGGTGAAGACACGGCATGAGACAAGTTAGTAGCAGTAAGAGGAAGATGTTTGCTTAGACTGACTAGGTCTGACATCTCCATCAACCAGGGCATGCAGCATGCAAAGACCCCGCAACCTGATGAGCCCCCCGGCACTCCCAAGGTCTTTGCTTGCTGGCAAAGGAAATCCACGGCCTACATCACTGTTGGCTCTAATCTGCCTGGAAATGAAAGTGGGTGGAGACATCAAAGAGGGGTTTCCAGGTGGAGTTTTCTGCTGCCTGGAATGTTATTAACAATCAAGGAAAGAAGCTGCTGCCTGGCTGGATAAACAAGGAGGCTTTCTTCTTGAGGAGTGGGGAGCTTTAGAGAAAGGGAGTGAGGGAGCTGAGAGTGTTGGAAAGTGGGGTGGAAGGGCTGCTGGTGCTGCTCCAGGGATCCTGTATTCCCCCAGCTGGCGCTTGCTTTTTTTCCTGCCAGAATTACTTTATTGTATTTTTGCAATTATTAGTAACTCATCTCATGTATGGAACTGACAATGAATCAGAAGTCAGAGTATCCAAAACACCTCGCCCCACAAAAAGAGCAGCTCCTCCTTTGATGCTTGGGTGCAGCATGGTTAGCTGATGCAATGGGAGAGGATTGCGTGGAGGCCGGCAGGAGAGCTGTCAGGTTTGAATCCCGTGAGTAGCAGTTCAGAGTCGACCCTTTCCCGAGAAGCGGCGAGCTGTGAATGTTACCTCTGCAGTGTTGTGGGCAGGTGCGATGGCAGCTTGGGTGAGTGTATCGTGCTGGCCTTGATCCAGTTGGCACAGGTAAACCAGCAGTGACAGAGTGTAGCAACTTAAGCACTGTCTTAACACCATTAAATACGTAGCTGAGATCTCTGGAGGGCTTGTACAACCTGAGGTGACGTCTGCGTCACGGTATCTTTTCTGTCGTTTGCTGTCTGCGCTAGCTCAGTTACAGTTCTCGCAGATAGGTCTGTGCTGCGCCTCAGTCCCGCTGACATTAGCGCAGACCAGCCTCCAAACAGACGCTTCTGAGGACCTGCGGGCCACGCGAACCTCAGCTGCTGCTCTCTGCAGTTCATGCCTCCTGTGCTGGCATTACTCTCTGTTATTTACTGATGTTAGCCAACATGCAGGGGAGGAGAATTACATCTCTTGTTAGCGGGGTTCGCTTTGCATTGCAGCACTGAGGCTTGTGAGTTTGAGGCTGTAACTGGGCCACCCTTCCTACCTTCTCTGTAACATGGGAAATTCTGCCTCCACTCCCTACACTCCCAAAGTCCTTTCCTGCCATGCTCTAGGCCTGAGATCACCCTGGTTCCTCCTTCAGGCACTGAGAGGTCTGGGGCTGCAGGGCACTGCACCTACGGGAGCATGCGCCGTGGTGGACAACCCTCCTGGGCTGGAAGAGGTGCCCACAGAGAAGGTCTTCGGCGTGGACACTTCTGACTTTCCCTTTCTCTCTCTTCCCGCAGATGCCAGCAAGGACCATCCACAGCAGCAGGCAGGGGTCATCTGGAGAGTGACGGGCGGCCTGTTCAGTATCACCCGGGGAGCTGTGGGGGCCACGCTGGGAGGAGTTGCCTGGGTGGGCAGCAAGAGCCTGGAGCTCACCAAAACAGCTGTGACCAGCGTCCCTGCTGCTGGCGTCGGACTGGTGAAGGGCAGCGTCTCGGCAGTGACCGGCGGTGTCGGAGCCGTGGGCAGTGCAGTTGCCAGCAAAGTCCCTTTCACTGCAAAGAAGAAGGACAAGGCTGACTAGTCCCCATCGCAGCTCCCTTCCAAGAGATCAACCGGCCCACACTCTCCCCCTGCACAGCACCTCTTTGAGTTGGAACCAGCCGCTTCAGGGAGGGTCAAGCAGCCGAGCAGACTCTGGCTGTAGCCTGCTCAGCACCGCCTGCCTGGCTCAGAGTTCACAGAGCTGCTGTCAATGCCTTTCACTCCTGTCACCTACTGGGACCCATCTCTACTCTGAGGGCTTTAAAGGCGCCGTTGTCTCTGTCTTGCAATTTCCTTCCTCCCTTCTTGCTCTTGTAAGCACAGAGGGGTGGGAGAGGGTGTCAGGCTCCATGTGCCTGGAGGTGGGGGGAGTAAGAAGGGAGGGGGAGGAACTATGCCTTGCTTGAAGTGTGGGTTATGTAGTCAAATTCAATGTCAGCTGGGAAGACAGCCTCTGAAACAACCCTTCCCTTGGCTCTGGGAGGTGTGTTTGCGGGGTCTGCCAGGCAGAGAATTGTAGAAGTTCCATTGACACAAAGGAGAGATACTGTGAAGAGGGGGAAGCCTCCCTGCTGCCCTGCACCTCTTACCTTTTCTTTGCAGGGCCCATGCCACAAGCTGCTCCCAATCACTTACTCCCGGGTTGAATTGCACCCTTCAGAGAAGGAACCCTCAAGCTCAGCAGAGCAGCTCTGGAGATGATGCCACACAAGAGTATCATGTGTCCCAGGCCATCAACTTCTGCACAGATTTTCTTGTTGAGAGGCAGGAGGAAGAAGGCTGCTGTATGTTCCCATTCCCAGCTGACGGTGGTATCTGCCAGGCTTCTGTGATATTGCGAGCACAGGTAGTGATGCTCCAGAGAGACACAAACAGCTCTTGGGTTTGACCCTTGAAGTCCTGGCAGTATCCCCATCTGCAACAGGGGCATTTTGACTCTAGGCCACATTCTCACTTCAAAGATGTCATTAGTAACCATGAGCAAGCGTGTTCGCAAATGCCGCCCAAATTCTGTTGCAGGGTGAGAGGGGAGGCTCTCCCTGTGACCCCAGGAGCGGTGGCTTGGCTGTGAGCAGGCTGCGCTGTGTTGGGGAATGCTTCTCCGAGGGGCTGAGCATGCTCCAGCGGCAGCCAGCCCTCATGGAGCACCAGCAGCTCCTCCTCCACATGCTGCTCCTGGGGCTCCATCCTGGCACCTCTAAATGACCATGTTGCACTAAATAGCCCACCCACACTCGTAGTGCTGCAGAAACCCAGACACCTGCATTCATCTGGGAGTCACAGCCATCCTCAGCTCAAGGGGCCCTGTGGCATCCTGCACGCATGCACACACACACACTCACTCACTCGCTCCAAGGTCCCCTGTAGTTCTCGGGATGAGGAAAGCCACAGGCTCCACCATTAAATCTGTTGCTCCTGGCTTTGGCCGGTGATTAGCCTAGGTCGTTAGGTGTTGGATGCGTAGGCAAGTGAAGCAGTGCTTGTGCTGTATTTTATAAATATGCATCTGTGTTAGCGTGTGTGTATGTATCAGTCTCCAGGCATGTCTTCGGCCAGGTAAACAAAACTGTGCCACTGCTGTGGAGGAATTTTCATAGTCATCTTTGGCACTTCCAGCATATAGTTTTTATATATAGGGTCCTGCTCAAAATAAAAATAACGTTTTAGAGGATGTTTTCCTCCCTGTTGCCCAAGAGCGTAGTTTACTGAAACCAAAGGAATGTGAGAAATCCCCTTTCTCCAGTCTATGTGGTTTATTTACTTTCTGCCCTATCTTTTGGACACTGAAGCCAACTTCCTTGATCTTCATTTCCCTCTGGAGGTCATTGCGCTTCCTGGCTGCTCTCTTGTGCTTAGGACTTCGACATCAGGGAATATTTAAGTACAACCTCCCCGCCACCATTTTTCCTGAATGTTCTTGGGCTTGTGAAACAGTTTTCATTCTGACCTTTATAAAATCCACGGTTTTGGCCTGACTTAAGTCGCTATGTCCCTGTGCTAGTCATGCTGGTGTTAGTCTCTCTCCTGCCTTTGCTGGGTAGTCCCTGCTGTTTGCAGTGGCAAGAAGTTGCTGATCTCACAGTGTGTTGTTCTTGATAGCATGAGAGTGGTTTAACCTACATCTTTGTTTCTGAAGAGGAAGCAGCATTTGGTATGTGTGTGCACTTCCTCACTTTCTCTCTTTTGCTCTGGGGAAGGCCAGGCTGACCCAGACGTGTTGGTTTTGTCTCTAAAGGCAGCGGCTTCATGGAAAGCTCAGGCCTTGATGCGTTCCTGCACTTTGCTGGGATGCTTGTGGCGGTTGGCAAGGCCAGAAGTCTTGTCTGTTCTTCCTTTGTGTCAAATGCCCTGCAAAGCAGGAGGGCAGTTTGCACTGCATGGATCTCTGCTCACCACTCTCCCTGAGCGCCTCTCATTTCTTATTCCAGATCACAGACTGCTCCTGAAGCCACCTCTAGCCCCAAAGCAAAAAGCTGCTTGTGCATAACTAGCTGTGCTGTCACCAACCCTTTTAGAAAGGTACAGTTTCTTACTGCTTGGGCCAGAAGACAGTCTTCTTCCTAACTGCCTCTCCCAGGCTTTGGACAGAGAAGATAGATAGATAGTATCTAAGGGTCTTTACTTCACCAGCCACCCCGGGCAGGTGATGGGGAAGCTCATCATGCTTTTGGCTAACCAGTATCCCACACAGGCTCTTGCTGGAGGAGGCAGTACATCCTTCCCAAGCTATCGTCTACAGGCACCGCGTGTGCAGAGCAGGCATGAGAAATGGGATAACAGTACGTTAATGAAGGCCATAGGGGTCCTGAGGGTTTCCCATCCTTTTATTTCTGCTCTTCTGTGCATCCTTGCAGCAAATGGAGTAAAGCTCTCCATTTGTCTGGAACTGCCATGTCCTGGCAGGATGGCCTGGAGAAGGGGAGAAGAGGTGTGAGGGGAACTCACAGCCTAAATCGCTGTTCTTGGAGCCCAGCTAGCAGAGAACTCGTGGACAAGAAATAGCAAAAGAGGGCAAACTAGCAGGTAGGGGCAGAAGATTAAATCTCATACCTCTTAAAACGGGGGTTCAGGAATACAAAACTATGCAGGATTCAGAAGGCTTCTGGAAAGTATGTCTCGGCTAGCGTGCTAGATTGAACCTGCTTGGTTCATCCAGGTGACCCAGCCCCAGGCTGCTTTTCTGGGCACTCTCAGCACCAGAGCAGAAGGAAAACAGGGTCAGTGTTCCCAGTCTTAAGAGCAAAGATGCATCCTGACAGCTTTGGTTGCAGAATCATAGGATCTGGATTGGATGGGGAAGCTGTTGGCTCCTGACAGATGCCCCATCTTTCCTCTTCCCCCACTACAAAAAGTTCAGCCAGCTCAGAGTCCACCTGGGCCACTGGTACAGCCCTTGTCCCACCGCCCCTCCATGGTAAGAGGGGCCAAAACTACATTGTGCATAAATCCTATTGATACTGGGTGGGGGCTTGGTACAAAAGGGGAGCACCACCGCAAGAAGGATGGAGACAATACAAGGAAGACCACCATTTTTTGGGTGACAGTAGGAGGATGAGCAGGGACTGGTGACAGGAGTAAGCAAGGGGAGAGTAAGACTGGGCGAGCAAGATAAGGGGGAGGGTGGAGGGACTTTGTTTTTTAGAACAGGCTCTGAATAAGAGGATGAATGTGATGGAGTTCGTCCTAGGGAAGAGCACGGAAAGGGAAGTGGACAAATGTGGCTTTTGGTGTGTGGTGGTGGTCCACACCTGGCTGGTGCCCTACTTCCATAGTAGTGATGATCGCTAGGTGTTTCCATTTAGCTAGATCAATGTGCCCAACAGATGGTCCAAGCACCAGATCAGGTCCCTCCTTACTCCCCACCTTTGCAGACTTCCCCCAGGCTTTCACCTTGATCTCCGTGTGGTGGTGGTGGGATGTGGCCCTACATGCAGCCCCGTGCCCCACCACAGCTAGGCATTCCCCATGCCCAAGGAATGCGCCCTGGCTGAGAGGAGAGCCCACAGGCATATCCTCTCCTTCTTTTTCCCTTTGCTCATCTCATTATCCTTTGCTTTCTTTTTTATTCCTCTCTTAACTTTTTGTCTTGCCCCTGGATAGAGCTCTCCAAAGCTCTCACCGAGACCTTCATTAAACATCCACACTCATATTGGCTGGGAGGGCAGAGAGGGTAACTCTGCCCCTGCAGCTCACCAGGCTGGGAGAGAAGTGCATGTCTTCCACCCCTCTCTGTCCCCTTGTGTTTTCTGTGTGGAAAATCTTAACCCACTTCTTTTCCTCTGGGTGCTCTCATTGGCTTTTGTCCCTGTGGGTGGGTCATTTCTGTGTCTCCATTGCAAAGTCATCCTTATAAAAACAACAGCATGAGTGGGAACATGGAGATGGCTAGAGAGAGACACAGAGCTGCTGGGACAAATGCCAGGGCCCAACTCTGCTTCTCTAGGAGCCAAGGAGCCCTTTGGCAACCCAAAACTGTCACTGCGGCCACGTGATCCCGTGTGTGGTGCTGGGCTCTGGAGAACACTTTTGTTCTTTATCATTTCATTGTCTGTAATTGGTTTCCTACTGAATTTGTTTGCTTGGTTTGTTTTGCAGTGTGTTTCTGGGAATATTCTGCATCTCTGTATTTTAATTACAGTAAAATTTGAGGATAAAAGCCTTGGTTACGCTGGCTTTTGTTTCCAGTGGGGGGAAATGAGGAGGGGAAGAGCAGTTGAAGGAAGATGTTAGAGATTCCTTGGGAAATCACATCTCTCCCCTAAAGGCTTCTAGATGAGGCAGCAAGCAGGGCTGAACCTCTGTCCCTGCTTAAACTAGGACACGGCTTTCAACCACAATTCAGAAGCCATTTTGCTGCAGGCATGTTTCCTGATTGGAATGGTAAGAACAGTTTGGGTAGGACTTCTAAACTTGAGTTTCTTGTGTTGGTTTAAAGACCAGTGCACGAGAGGACTTTCGGATGAGGGACAGCTGGCCTAGCCCCAAAAGTGGGATCTCGGCAGCTGAAGATGGGAAATTTTGCCTCTACAGACACTTTTCCTTCGTGCCAGTTTGCACAGCCACCTTTCCCAGCTGAGGAAGCGAGGAAAAGCCTCACTCTCCCTGCAGCATCCTGCCCTTTCTGCAAGAGAAGGCAGTTTGACATCCCTCCCCAGAGCTGTGGGGGAGCCTTGCCGGGCAGCCAGACCCTCTGCCTTTAGTGGCCGGCAAGCCGGCAGCGTGGGCGCTGGGGAGGGCACAGCCGGCCACCCCACCCCCTCCACGGGCACTTACCCAGGGCTGAGCCGCCCGATGCTCCCGGGAACGCACAGCCCTCCTGCAGGGAGGATTGCAGCCCAGTGGCCAGACTGTGCTGGATCGGGCCCCAGACTGGGTGTCCCTTTTACCGGGTCGAGACGCTCGTTGCTCCTGCCTCTGCGTGAAGGCGTCTCTGGGGTGGGGGGTTCTCCTGGGAGCTGCCCCCATGCCCGCTGTGGGGAAGCAGACGGAGGCAGTGCCCATCCCTGCAGCATGTGCATGCTGTTGCCCCATTCCTCCTCGTGCCGCCTCGCAGACAGCACAGCTGAACTAGAGGCCATCAGATACATCAGCCCTGCTCACCTTTTCTGCAGCCCAGCTGGAGCAGGTTTGCCATGTTAAACCAGGTTGCAAAAGCTGCCACTCCAGAGGACTTTAAAGGGGGAAAAGGATGCTGGAAAATCACATATAGTTACAGCTTTCCCCTGCCTTATGCAGGCAGCATGGCCTACCTCTGACTACAGCACCCAGTCTCGCCCGCTCCCAAGTATGAGCTTGGGCTGGGAGCTGGTGGGCAGCAGAGCTCAGAAGACACCTCTGGAGAGGAGACCTGCCCAGGTAAGGTGGGCTGTGGGTGGCTCAAACATGTCTGTGCCAGAAGCAGGTCCAGCACTGGGGAGTGTGTAGCTGTGGGTGGATGTGGCCAGCTGTGGTCACACCTCTCTGTGGGTCCCTGTCCTGCGTGGCTCCAGGAGCCGCAGAGATGGGAAACTGCCGGGGTGTTGCTGTCCTCTGTCCCCTGGAGACTGGCCCCAGTGGCTTCCCATCTGCAGCTGCCTGTGGTCTGTGGGACGTGCCTCAAGGGCTGGGCTGTTCGGAGGACTCTGTCCCAGCTGGGTCAGAGGAGCTGGTCGGCTGCTCCAACAGGCAGAGGTCAAACAGACCGGGAACGGCTCGTGTCTGTATCGCTCCCGCCCTGCCCGGCCTCCCCGCCCAGCTGCTGGCTGCCCTGCTTG
>NW_010562737.1:0-3323 GCF_000687285.1 Phaethon lepturus
AACCTAGTGATTCTGTGATTCTGTGATATGGAGGAATTAGCAAGAGATCTTTCTTGTAAGGAGCCACTTCCTGTCCTTATTAAATGGAATCACTTTGTTCTTTCTGTAAAGCTGACTATTATAAAATAATATTCTAGGTAGTAGATATAAATCAACTGAATCTTGAGATGCCCGCAGTATGGAAGCAGCAATATAATCATTCGATGTTGAGAAGATGCTTCAAGAAACTAAATATTGAACTAATGGCTTTTTTTTGTAAACAGATGACATAACATTGTTATGCTTAATTATCTCTGGCATCTGTATTACTCAGGCAGGCACTCATTTACCCACGTAATTACTCATTAAAACAAATATCTATGCTACTAATAGGAATTTACCTTACTTTTGCTGTTACAAAATATACAAGACTGGAAAAATCTCAAGGAAAAGCAGCATCAAGAGCCATCTTGTAGCTTAAGCACAATCTGAGAAAACAAAAATATGTTGCAAAGACATGGTGAGAATATTTTTATGCAAATGTGTAAAAACTCTCAGGGCTTATAGGTGAAGGACTATGGACTTTGCAAAGGGAGAGGAATGATTTTAGCCTAGCTAAAATAGAATCAGTCAAAGCTGAAAGGAACCAACTATCAGTTGAATATGTAGCAAATATGTCCTCTCTGTTGCCTAAATCTAGAGCAGGTACAAGAATTCATGCATCTAATTCAGGACTTCAAAGCCATCATCAGCTTTTTATGTTTAAACCAACAAAGCTTGCAAGAAAGCAGGCCACGTTTCCTCTATAATTTCAGATTCAAAGAATTCACTTTGAAATGTAATAGAGTACTGTTTGCTAAAGTAAACATTTTGGTCACTGTGAAGGCAGATATGCCCATACAACTGTGGGTTTTTTTAAAATGTCCCAGAACTCTCAGAGGCTAGCTACGATAGCATACAGTGGTAGAATAACCACTTAAAAAGGCACATATTTCAACAGTAGATATAGATATATTATGCCTTCACAAAATTCTTCAAATAAGGCATCTATATTAGGTATGTCATTACATTCTTTACGATGTTGAAGTTTTTATGATGTAACACTTCTCCTTAGTTGAAAAGGTATTTGGAAGACGTTACTACTTCTTTCCTAGGGCTTGATCTCATGAAGAGTCAAAATCTTTACATTCATCCACCAAAGCACTTAAACACATACCTCAGCGTAAACTGTAATTCACATCCAGATGGGAGTAAGAACATATTTAGAATCACACAGGTACATTCTCTGGACACTTGGTACTGTGCAGCACCCAGCCCTTATTTTCTACAAGTAGCAGACATGAATGCGTTTTTTAGCCTATAATGTGAGGAAGAAAAAAGATGCATCGGCCTGCTAGTGACTTTCAATGTATATTGTATATATCTGCAGCTGCACTATTTCTAAAGGTTGGCTTATTTTTGCAGCTGAGTGAAAGGTACTGCTTGGTTTACAACGCATAGCAAATCCAATTAAGGGAATGGAGCTGCTGAAATTCTTTTCACATTGAGATCAAAACCACCTTTGCTTAACCATGTAATTTTTTCCAGTAAGCATAAATCAGAGACATATGCATTAAAAGGAGTTTCTCTGTGCAATAAATGTTACACATTAGCCAGTATCTTCTTTTTGTAATATATTTGTCATTCATATGGAAGAGTTGAATAGCTGTATAGTGAATGAAGCTCAAGAACATCAATTACAGGTATTTAAGAAGACATCACATTGGAGTTACAAGTAACATCTTTTTTATTTAATGTCACCATACACATAATGTCACAATACATGTTTGTATTGTCTATGAATGTGTCTATAAACATTTCAATTTATCCATACAAAAATGACCTGAACTGTGATCAGTATAATAGCAACAGTTTCAATTAGTTTCTTTAACAGTGAATTTTGTACTGATATTTCCTTTCTCTTCAGTGGAAGAGAAAAAGAAAAATGTGAGGTGTACCTTAATGTATGGAAAAGGAATCGTAGCAAATGGGACAAGTATGCCTAAGAATTTTGGCTTGGCATTTGGATCGGGTGACATGGAAAGGCAGGCAGAATGAGAGATAACATAGCTAAACCTGCTTGTACAATGTGAAATCCCCCCTTCGTTCCAACTGTCTCCCAGCAACAACAGCAAAATCTCTTCAGTTAATGTACCAAGTAATAAACCAAAGTAGAACTTTTCAATTTTTTTAAAAAATAACCTTTACAAGAGAAATGCAGAAGGCAACAAAGGAAAGATAAAGAAATCTCCCTCTGTTAGTTTAATACATTTGTGATTCTCTTAGATATCATAGGGACAATCTTGATTTAGAAGTGTAGATGATAAGGAACAGATGTTAAACAAGGTGTGCTTTCCTCACATGAACCAAGGTGAATTTTCTGCTATGAAATCCAGCATAAATGAAAGATATTAGATTAACAATAACTCATGCTCTGCACCCCAGGAACTGCTGGGAGAGTTAGCAAACGAGCCAATAGAGGTAAGGAGCTATTGGCATCATGTTTCCTTGGGAGTATTGCTGCTAGCGAAGAGGAAAGAGAGACTGATGTGTGTTTTTAATGAGCTTCAGATTATTTCTGAAACTTCTGAAAACTCTTTAAAGTGGAATGGAGATTAGGAGAGTGAAAATAGTTTTGAAATGGCTATTTAATTCTATCATTTTTTTCCCTAAGTCTTTTTATCTCCAAACCAAAAAAAATCCATTTTATTGCATGGAAACGCAGCATCTGTTAGGTCCATACATACTGCTGTATTTATGGGTTAAGCCATTCACTTAGATGAAAATCTATCCAAGAAGTTTAGAAAAAGATTAATATTGATACCTTTCATAAAAGCAGAGAGGACTACACTAAAATATATTCACCAACCCTTCCTTCTCTAGTAGTTATATTCTGATCCCTACATAATTTCAAGTCACTGAATAACTTAATATCAGGTAGTACTTGTTAAGTGTGCTCATCTGCACACATAAAGAACAAACAGAGAAACAATGTCAGGAGGAGTAATTCAGTAACCTGCCCCGGCTGCTCACAGACCACCAGCCACAAAAGAGCCACCATCTCGACAAGACCAGAGGAGCACAGGGGCACAATGACAGGCATGAACCCAAATCAAGGGCTCTGGAGGAATGTCCACTTTGCACAGGCTACTCCTGGGGCTGTCCTAGCAGACCGATCAGCTCAGCTGTCCAGGTGTGACACCTGTCACAATGACCCACCTGGAGCAGATCTCTAGATCACCTTTCAGATTAAAGGGGGGGTCACTGCCTAGGGGTGTGGGATACATTATGTGATGCAGGGAAAG
>NW_010562737.1:3364-20616 GCF_000687285.1 Phaethon lepturus
GTTATAGGATGTTTAGGGGAGGAACCAGAGGTGGAAAAAGGGAGGGATTTCATTGATGTGGGTGAAACAAGTGTGGGAAATAGAGGGATAAGGAAATAAAGGTCTATTGTCATATAAATTGTTGGTCAATACACTTGTCTGTCCATGCCCTGTGCCTGATCCAATCAGTTTGTCCTACCTCCTTATTAAACTCCGACTCCTTACTCAACTGTTTTCTGATAAGGGGGTCTTCAGTCTGCATGTGTATGGGGGTGAGTGCAGACGTGCAAATGAGTGTGTGATTACTAGCAAAGATCAAGCTGGACTAGCCAGAGAGCAGGTGAAGTGGCCTGGGAGCCAGGAGATGAGTGGGCTTCTAAGGGCCATCTCTGGGTGTGAAAGTACCTCTGTGTCTCTAAGGGCAAGAGCACACAGAGGTCAGCTGCGAGACCAGGGTGTGTCTGTGAGTGAGGGGGTCTGTACCAGCCACTGGAGTGAGACTTCAGACTTGGGGGCTCATATGTCCAGATGCCAGCAAATGGGGAGACTGGGATCAAGGGGAAGCTACTGGGCAGACCGAGTGTCTGAGCCCAGCTGCTGGTTGGACTTACCTTATCATATGCATATATTTTTTTTTGCACCATTGGAACTCCCTCCTGCTCAGTCAGAGAGGAGAGTAGGATGAGGCCATTGATGCTGTTGGTGCTCATGTGAGGGCTCTGTGTGTCTGACTGTGATTTGTGGTCAGACCTGTATATACGTATATCCACATACATATTGCAGATAGTGTAAACTCCTTATCAGGTATACACACTCAGCCTCAGTACTGGAGACTCTGGGTGACTGAGTCAGACTAGAAGGAAGCCAGGCCCTGGAGACAGCTGCAGGAGGTCCAGGTCCACGCCGGCTGAGGTGTCTGCTGTTCACACAGTACAAACCCTCATGTTCTTTGGTGGGTATGGTACATTCAGTTTTGAACACCTCTTTAGAAAAGGACAGATATAGCAACCTCAAAGATATGATAGAAGGATCTAGAAGCTGATATCTGTGTGCTGCCTCCTATATGTGTGATTAACCTTAGTGCAGCCTGGCATGAAGTCACAAATTCTGAGCTGTACGTCTGTGTGCAGGGAGCACATAATATCCCACTGCAAAGGCCATAAACCAACTCTGTCAAATCAAGGTGGTTCTGAGGAGCTTGGTTGGTTTGGATTTCCATTCACTTTTTGTATGCTTTCCCCTTGCTTTTGAATCAATGAAGAGCACCAGATTTAACCAGGTAATTCATTTGCTACATCTTTTAGCTGTCATAGTTTACATGAGTGCCCTAAATGTAATTTGTCTGAGAAAATGTCAGTTCCTCATGACACTTTTTCTCCCTTTGATTTGCTTCATACGCAGTGTCTCTTATGAATGTGATTAATTTATTGAGAATTATTTTCTTGAAATTTTCTTCAAGAATTATGACAGATTTTGAAGATAACTCCCAAATTGTCTTTCAGCTCTTCAGCAACCTTTCCCTATTGATTTTTGGAGTAAATCTGCAGAAAAATCCCCCCTACTTGTTCTATTTGTTACTTCACCTTCTCTGTCACTTTCTGTAGTATTGGACACTAGCTTTAATTGACTTAGAGTATGTATTTGGATTCTAAATGTATATCTGTTAAATCAAACAGTACTTTCAAATGGTCAATTGTACCGCAATGTGATTGTTGATATTAATAAGCTGTTAGAATGGATCGTCTCAAACTTCTTCCTAACAATTCCTTGAAAATCAGAGCATTTCAGGAACCATTTCCACTAAACTATTTTCATGCAGCCACCTGTTTTGGAGAAAAAGAGAGTTACTTGGAGAGATACTGGCAGTTTTGTGCCAGCTGGTCTTGGTAAGTGAAACTGTCCACTAGTTTAAAGGCAGTCACTGAGTAACCACACTGAATGATAGCTACATTTGGAACTGTATTTGATAAATTATCAGAAGTTGCTTACTTGGACATTCTTGTCACCCCTTTCATGAATACTGGAAATTCCTTACTTTCATAATGTAGAAATATTAGATGCTTCCATGTTCAGGGATGGATCAGACTGCAGTATGTGACAAAACAACTCTGGTCCCATTGTTGAACAGTACTTTGTTCCGTAATTCACACAGAACCTTACTGAGATTCATGCTTGCTGGACTAGATAAAATAGTCATTTGCCCCTCAAATTTTGATCTCTTCTATAAACACAATATGGTGAAAAAGGTCACAATAAACTTTATATTACAGATTTTCTGTTGCTTTTACTGCTTTATTGCTAAATTTTTGACATATTACCATTCTCCAGCTAACAACCTTATCTCTTTATCTTTGTATATAATTAATCGAACATCAGAAAACATCATCAATCAGAAGTTCTTCCTCGCTTCCAGTAAGGAAATAGCAAAACAATTTTATGGCCATAAAAATTGATCTGCTCCAGGGTTCTGAGTGCAGCTTTCTTTATAGACTCTATTTGCTGAGAGAAAAAAGTAAAGCTTTGGAGTAAGTTTGTAATATATACTGTATAATACATTTCCACAGTATTAAACATGTTTTCATATTTGTTCAAGCCACTTGTGCTGACTGGAGAATTCCAGTACTGATTATTTTTTGTGTAGAACACCAGAAGAATAAAAAATATCCTAATAGACCTGCTGAGCCAACAGTCCTGATTCAGCAGAGTATGTAAGTCAAAAATAGTAACTGGGCTAGTATGATTAAGGAATGCCATGTTCTCTAGCCAATGTGTGGAATAAAATGAGATAATTAATAATGTATCTAGTAGTTTTGACTCTCCAGACAAAATGGCTGAAATGTATTTATAGCTGTTTTAACTGGAGGCAGCTTTCAGCATGGTTCCAGGGGGAAACTCAGACTCAAATCTTTGGAAATATAGTGAGATACCAGAGTCTTTCCATTATTATACCATTCCTAGAGAAGCCCTTGATAACTACACTCATACTTACATTTAGCATATTTTTAAATACCTTAGTGATAAAGGGCCCAAGTAGTTACAAATTAGAATTAACAACATCCCTGTTCCTCTCAAACTGTAAATTAGTCAAATGTGATTGAGAGGATAAACTAGGGGAATTATTTCAACTACGTATTGTTCTTGTGACAAATTACACTCACAGTAGTGGAGCTGTACTGAATGTTAGGGTTGGTTTTCAAACATGAGAGATTGTTTCAGGTTTCTGAAAAATGTTATTTACTTTTTATTATGAAGCACTTATGTTTCTTAAAAAGAGAAAAAAATGTTGAATCTTATGAGTTTTTTTAATTTTGATATAATTTAGACAAAGAGTGCTGGGGCCTAAAAAACTCCTCAACAACATGCATTTGTTAAAATCAGAAAATATCGGAATCTTGATCTTTGAACAATGTTACTAGATGACCTTGACAGAAGTAGTTTTAATGAGCTAGTGAAATCTGGTGCTGATAAACATTTCAACACAGGGGATGATCAAAATGTTATACACGAAAAGTGGGCTACTTTCAAGCTTTAAGAAAGAGAAACTGGCTGTAATATAATAATAAAACAAAGTTCAAGGTCACTTGCTCAGGAATTAATAGGAAAATCCACAATAAACTTGGGCAGAGTAGATGAAAATGGCAGAGGAAGAAAAAGATCTGTCCATTTTGGTTAGTCAAAGGACATCCCTGAGCTTCAATATGATGAAAGTTTAGTAACTATGCATACAGTGTGGACATAGAGAGGTAATGGTTATCCCTGAGCATAAAAAATCAAGTGTTTTTAAAATACTAGAGAAAAACAGGAAGGGTGTGCTGGCCATGTAAATTTAGGCTAGAGATTAGAAGAAATGCCCACATTATAAAATCATCAGGATCATCCTTCCAAATGACAGTAGTGGTAGAAAATTAAATGTGTTTCTGGAGGGAATTGGAAAAGCTAATGACGGTGATAGGAAACACCATCTGATGATGCAAGAGGTTATTTCCAGTCCTGTGTTATATCAGTGCTCTGGTTTCCAAAGAATAAATTGATTTGAAATAAAAATAAAAACACGTTATAATGTTACTCTTATTGTTGTTGTTGCCGCCAATATAATTTTATATTTTTTATTATTCCACCCAAAATAGCTTGGCAAGACTGTTAAAAACAACAGTTAAGCAAATAACTTAACTTTATGACCCTGGTCTCTTTTTAAAAAAAAAAATCTGACCTTTCACCAGTTGTAAACCTATTGTAGTATGAATTCACTATTTTTAGAATAACCAATAGGTGGCAATGATGTTACTAGATATCTTCTGCACCTGACTGCAGTGTCCTCCTTGCTACTTTGGAAGTCCTGCTAGCCTATAATCACTGCATTCTTTGTAGACTTCAAGGGAATTCAATTATATTTCTGGTAGATACTAAAGCTGTCTGGATACCTCCATGCAGTCACATAATGTTTGGCATATTTAAATTGGGTTCAGCTACGTTTTTTCTAGCATTTTTAACTTGGATTCGTTCTTTGCCTGAGCTGTTAAGTTTGAATGGTATGGCACTGTTCTGTGTGAAATTATTGGCCTGGGTGTCCTGTAAGATTTTTCCATTGTGCTTATTTGCAGACACCTTTCAATATACTGTTTTCAGAGAATACTTTCCTTCTGTCACAGGCTATCAAAGTAAATGAGAAATTTCTTTATGAAATCAGGTTATCTGCATCCTGAAATCTTATTAACACTTATGCTATTTCTGAGTTGAAAGAAAAGTTAAACTATTAGCATTGAAACTGGGAAAGTGGGAAGTGGGAAATGATCATAAGGCTGAACTAGTGACATTTGGAAGCCAACTGCAAGATGGCAGAAAAAGAGCTGGATTGGAAGGAGGGAATAAGAAGGCATAGTAAAGACATCGAAAAGGTTTTCCTTCTGCCTGGTGCTTTAATTTGAAGTGTTTTGGAATGGGAAATTCTAGACTGCTTGTGAAAGGTAAATAAGATAAAAGAAACCAACTGTTGTATTTTTATTTCTCAGCAGTCGTCATTATTTGGTAACAAGATCATTATTTCTCGTCTAGACCAGTATTCCAGCTTTTAATTTAAAAATGTCATTAATCTATAGAGACTACTCTGAGGGCTGAAATAAAGATTTTGTTTTGTTTTATAAAAGTTCTACTCATTTTAAAATTTGAATGAATAGGGAAGGTCTTCTCGGTATACCCAAAAGTGTGTGAAGGTACAAAATGAAAGAGCAGAGAGGAAAAAAGGGGTAAAGGACATTTTCAACTTTTCATGAATTTAAGGACTATTTCTATTTCTATAAATGCTGAGTTTTGGGTGAGTATTTTATGTATACCCTCATTTAGTTGTCAGAACAAAGATTACTGTGGATGCGTATTCAGTCCTAAAGAATGGCTGTTTCTGATCTTGCATGCAAAATTAATAAATTATGACTGATTCTAATAATTTATTTTTTAATATTAACATTTACAATTCCATGCACTTGCTGTTTTTAAGCCTATTTTCAATATGCAGAATGTTCAGTACATTTGTATGTTCCATGACCTTGCTTCCTGATGGTTTGAGGAATGTAATTGCCTTTCTAATGATGCATCTAGGTCCTAAAGAAACATCTTTGGCCATTTAAAACATGAGTAGATAGTAATAAAAGTGGTACAACAGAAATGTTCTTGCTGTGGAACAGTGGAGACAAAATGAGAAATGTAATCAGTCCTAAACAAAAATATTTACAGTCATGAATACCCACAGATTAACTTACATTTTGAAGATTTAAAGTAATCACTAACTAAAAACACATTAAATGCAGCTCATGAGACTAAAATCTATATTTTTTCTTTCTCTACAATACATTAAATTCTTTTTTCTAACACTATAAAATCATTTTAATATCAGTGATTCTTATTTGATCACTAAGACTGTCCATTTCTTTTGAAATTTCTTGCCATTACAAGAAAATCCACAGAAATTGTTAAACATAGGCAGAGAACTACAAACTGCAAACCGACTGCATGTGATTCTTATAGGTTCTGCTAGCAGATCTCCCAAATTTTCATCTTTTAGTTCCTTTCTTGAATGCCTATGCCATCACTATGTCATTACACTTACTCTAGAAATAGGAATGAGACAGGTATACATCACAGATGAAAGCGCTATGTCTGTATCTATATGACTTGGAAATGCTTTGAAGATTTAGAGGAAACACACCATATAATAAAGATGTTTTTGGATCTTTTATAGCTAAAATGAGAGTCTAGATAGTTTACAGGAGATAATTTTTTTTTAGATGCAAGGGGACATGGTGGCGCTGGATTAATGGTTGGACTTGATGATCTTGAAGGTCCTTTCCAACCTAGCGATTCTGTGATTCTGTGTGATTCTGAAAGTCAGGTGGTAGAAGGGGGTCACTCTAATTTTCTTGGTTATGGATCCCCAACTAGCAGTCAGTCAGTACCTGTTGTGCCAGCGTGCACTTTTGTTTCTCCTCATTAGGAATTTTAGGCATATTCTTCCATATTTCAAGAGAGGCCAGGCTACAGCCTGTTTCATTGGGTCTAGGTGTCAAGGATTTGGTAGCAGGAGTGCTGCAAGGGTGACCTCTGTGAGGAGGTGCCAGGGCTGTCTCATGCCAGATGTGGCCAGTTTCAGCCAGCTCCAGCGGACTCACTGCAGAGCACGGCTGAGCACAGCAGCCAAGATGGTGACACCTCTGGGAAAGCATATTTTAAAAGGGCAGAACATGTCAGGCAGACAGAGGAGGACGGGGAAAAAGTAAGAAACAAATGTATGAACATGAAAGTGAGAGAAGTAGGGGAGGAGGTGCTCCAGGCACCGGAGCAGTTTCTGCTGCAGCCCATGATGGGCCTGATGGGATCCACCCAAGAGTACTGAGGGAGCTGGCGAAGGAGCTTGCCAAACTATTCTCCATCATTTATCAGCAGCCCTGGTTAACAGGGAGGTCCAGACAACTGGAGGCTTGCCAATGTGATGCCCATCTACAAGAAGGGTTGGAAAGAGGATCCGGGAAACTACAGGCCTCTCAACCTGACCTCCGTACCGGAGTAGATTATGGAGTGGTTCGTCTTGAGGGCACTCACAGGGCATCTGCAGGACAACCAAGGGATCAGGCCCAGCCAGCATTGGTTCATGAAATGCAGGTCCTGCTTGACCAACCTGATCTCCTTCTATGACCAGGTGACCTGCCAAGCACATGAGGGAAAGGCCGTGGATGTTGTCTACCTGGACTTTAGTAAAGCCTTTGACACTATCTCCCACAGCATTCTCCTGGAGAAACTGGCAGCTCGTGGCCTAGGCAGGTTTACTCTTCGCTGGGTAGAGGACTGGATGGACGGCCAAACCCAGAGAGTTGTGGTAGCTGGTCACAAGCGGTGTTCCCCAGGGCTCAGTTTTGGGGCCAGTCTTGTTTAATATATTTATCAAGGATCTGGATGAGGAGATTGAGTGCTCCCTCAGTAAGTTTGCACATGACACCAAGTTGGGTGGGAGTGTTGATCTGCTGGAGGGTAAGAAGGTTCTGCAGAGGGATCCGGACAGGCTGGATCGATGGGCAGAGGTCAACTGTATGATATTTAACAAGGCCAAGTGCAGGGTCCTGCACTTCGGCCACAACAACCCCATGCAACGCTACAGGCTTGAGGAGAGTGGCTGGAGAGCTGACCGATGGAAAAGGATCTAGGGGTGCTGGTTGACAGACGACTGGACATGAGCCATCAGTGTGCCCAGGTGGCCAAGAATAAAAGTCTAAGACTGTGTATCTATTATAACAACCAATATTTCTATATCTTGATATGCGCTGGCTATTTTACAGTTGCAGGCTGTCTTCTGGGATGCTTTGTTTTCTTTCCAGAGTAACACAAAAGCAAAAATGCCCTTTTTAGATTTTCACAAATAGTATTATTAGAGCAGTCTTAACAGAGAAACCGAAGATTTCAAAAGATCCTGGAGAAAATAACTCCTGTATTTCTGTCCGTAGTCATTTGGCATCTGGATTGAAGCCAAAAGTAGACATTCATCACTTCTATCAAATTGTACTTTCCAGTATACAGACTCCTAATAAGGAGTGAAATGTTTTGGGACGCTCCTCCCAAAAAAACTGCAAAACCAAAAACCAAAACAAAAACCAATCTCCTGCCCCTGAACTTCTAACCTATTAGTAATAGACTGTTGTCTTCACTATTGGCTCATAGTTTTTTATTTCAATAGCTGTTCATAAATTATAGAAAGAGTTTTGTGCTTCGCTGAAAAGGTAAATCAGGCAATTAAATCATATTGAAAAGTTTTGTAGTTTAATGGGAGGTTGTACTGATGGTATCAGGGTAAAGCATGGTGCAAATACATTACTGGTTTTTCACTGATGCAGCTACTACTTTTGTACCTGTTATTATGTGCACATGGAAATCCTTATCTGAAAACCTGCCTCTGCTGGTTTAAAAGAAATTGTTTATACACTCTTGACAGTGCTCTGCTGTTTAAGGGTCCATCACTACATCGTTTAAGTATGTGTTTAAAAAACACAGAAATAAATGGTGGTTTTCCCAAGTGCTTCGCTGAACTGGAACATGGCATTGTAGTAACTTGCAATATGTTACTAAAAAATCAAATCTTAAAATCTTTATTAATTTTTTTCATTTTTCATTCCTGTCAAATCACCACTAAATTCAATAGAAGTTGCAGTTCTTTGTACACTCCAATATTTATTCCAAAGTGAATTGAACCAATGCTCTGTTACATAGGCTACTGCAATGAATTTCAGTGGGACATTTCACCACTATATTTGATATACACAGTCTAATTTTTATAAGTCTCTCTTAAGTTAACTCAATTTTATGACCATGAAAGTTGCTACCTACATAACGTTAAATTTGAAAAATAACTTGCATGAAATATGATCCTTATGCATGGTACTTGCCATAGTAAATATAATCTCTCTGTTACAGGCTGCTTGTCACAGTGAAATGGAACTGGGATATTTATAGGTAAGGATGGTACAAATATAAAGAACAAACTGTTCTTACATTCTTTTTATTTATTACAAAGAGCAAAACTGAGTCAACATAATTTCATGTTTAGTGTGAATATTTCTTACACAATACCATGTATTTTCTTTGTTCATATAAATTTTGGTAGTTAAGAGTTTTTTTCAGAGAGGAAGTCTTCAAAAAGATCCCGTGCCTCACTTGCACAGTTACCACTACCAGAGCCTTCAGAAAAATTGCAAGTTCTTCAGCATAAGCAGAATTGAGTAGAGTCTTTGACACATTGTGCTCTAAATGTTAAAGATTCCACACCCGGTAGGTTTCTGGACATGAGGATTCCTCCTGTCCCAGTCTGATAGAAGTGGCTGCTGCTGCTCACATTTGCAGGTCTGACCGGTAACAAGGACCTCCAAACACACAGATTGCACTCAAAATAACGTAACCACCACACAGCTCAGCAGAGGCACCAGAACAGTGCCTTATTGGCACCCAAAACACCACCAATAGCACTTACATAAACACAGACAACATAGGCCCCAGGTCTGCAAATCAGGGTGGGGCTTTGCTAATATTCAGAGATTAGTCTGAATACTCAGACTAATACACGCATACTCATTGATTCGCCTACTATTTGGTCCTCATCACTTTGTTCCTCCAAGGCTGGCCTCCAGATCCCTGTCACTACAGTTTCTGGTCCCGCGATGAATAGGTCCCTGTGACCCATAACTCCTTCTCCAGTTCTTGCTACCTAGGGCTCTTGTCGTACCTGCCACCTGGTCTGACTTGAAGTCTGCTGGTGTCTATGTGCATACACTACACACAAGAACACTGGAAAGCACACTCACAAAGCAAACAGTCAGGAATAAAGCTTACTGAGGAGATAGGACAGCAGGCAGGTGCAGGCTTGGTCATACAAGAATAGTGACAGTTTCCTTAATTTGAGCACCTCTTTTATCCCCGTTTCTCTCAATTTTCCAATACTTGTTCTCCAAATCACCTGGATCCCTTCTTTTTTATGCCTTTCATTCTTTTAAATGTCCCGTAATAAGTTTTATATAATCCCACATACCACTTCAACTATCCTACAATAAATCTGCTTTTTCCCATGAGGCTGAGGATAATCTTGTGTCCCCCTTCTCATTAGCTGGAAAGTTCAGTTTGAACTTCCTCAAGGCTTTGGGTGATTCCTTCAATGGCCCATCAATCGGGAATCTAAGAGTCCTGATCTATGGTATAGATTTTGTTATCTCCTGGACCTTAGGGAATAGAAACCTGGGTGTTTAATTTTTTCCTTCTCCTGTGTCTCATACTAGACTCTAGTGCTGAATATACAGTTACCAGATATCCTCACAAATCAGATATCATTCCACTAAAGTGATCTCTCATAGTAAGTGTCCAGCTTACGTCCTGAGGCAAAGGGCTTAGAAGTCTTTCTCTGTTTCCTCATTAGTATTCTTAAGCTGTTGGAAATGAGTCCCACAGTCTAATTACACATCATGTGAAGAAGTATTTTCTTCTACTGTTTTTTAAAATCCCTGATTCTTTTATTACCATTGTGCTGTCTTTCTAATTGTGGTATAAGACCAGAAGAACAGACATTTATCTTCTGTAGGCCATTCATTATTTGATATGCATTCATCATAGCTCTTTCTATGAATGTTCTTTGTAAAAAAATCTCAGTCTTTTCAAACTTTTTTCAAATGAGTGTCTTCCTTGATCTTGGTCTTTCTTTCCAGGCCTCTCTTCTCCATGTAGTTTTTTGAGGTAAGTAACCAATAAAAAACATGGACCTTCTCAGAACAGTAAACAGGAGATTTAGGTAGCATTCACCTTCATCCTCACTTGTCTTATTTTGGTGTTGGCAACACATTCCCTTCAGGTGTGCACAGATACTTTCTTATCATGCAAAGCTGGGTAGAAGTTGCAATAATACATAAAGGCTGAGATCTTGTGTGTAATCTATCTCCCAGCATCATGCTGTAGTGCATACACTGTTCCAAATGATGCCAAAGTATTGATTTATACAAAAGAACTTTGAAAGTCTGTGCTATTCATCATCTTACTTCTTATGCAGCCTAATGTTTTGTTTGCCTTCTGACTGCAGCTGTAAATTAAGCAAATATCTCTCAATTACTGCAATGACTAATGGTTTCTTTCTTGAGAAAGGTAAGCAAGCAGCTTAAGATTTTCTTCATGTATAAATTGCTTTGCACTTGTTTATTCTGAATATCATTTCCCCCTTCACTTCATTTGTTTAGTTCTCTCTAACATTTTATTTAATCCTCTGGTTTGGATTAACTGAAATAATTTTGTAAACTTCAGATTTTACTGTTACCTTGCTTGTCACTTATTAAATGTAATAAGCACTGTGGGATTTAAAATGAAAATGAATGACTTGATAGCAGCCAACACATTAATACTCTGTTTAGCTGTGCATATCAGATTTTAAGGAAGAAGTTTGCCTAATAGTATAAATTTGTAACTGCATGAAATATATGTAAAAGAACTGCAAAACCTAATTAACGTTATTGTAATGTCATTTGAATTCCTGAGTTGTCCACTGTAGAAAGTACACAGTCTTTCAGAGTTTAGTTACTAAACAATGTTATTAAATTTTGATGAACTGCTTTGGCCAAGTGCTTTGCAATTTTGCAGATATCACTCTTGGCTTTGTTTAAAAGAAATCTGGATTTGCAGAGTGCTTTAGGATATAATGTCTATTTCTAAATGTCATGACATGTAAGCCAACTATAAACTAATAATCTCTGACCTAGGGATTATTATATATATTATGTATTATTATAAGGTTATCTGTCCTAACTATCCTTCTATCTTTTTCCTGTTATGCATGGTTATGAAGCTGACTTTGATAAAATAACTTTGGAAGCTGTTCCTGATTATGAGAAGTCCTGATACACAACTTCTAGAGAATTACAATCATTAGTCAAAGATATATAAATTAAATCCATACTTTCACTTGACTTCATTTGGTACAAGACTTGGCTTCTCTTCATGGAAATAAACAATACTATCTAATACCCTTCTACAATCAAATTCCATCCTACACTAGATACTTAATAGAGGTGCCTGACACATATTCTGAATGCATTTGTTCTTCTCCTTTAACCAGAGAGAGAGAGAGAGGGGACAGTGTCTCTTGCTTGGACTAACTTTGGCTGACGGTAGATGAGATGAATCCCACTCCTTATCACCCATATATATAGAGGAGAAAGCTATAATTATTTAACAATTAAATATGGTATTAAAATGTCTGATTTTAATTTAGAAAATCTCACACAATGTTTTTGCAGCAAAACACAAACATGTTTGTGAAAAAAAGTATGAACATTATTGAAAATAAAGGCAGCTTAACAATAAGTGACTAACTGCTTTTTTCTGTTTATTCTGAAGAGCAGTGACAGATGCTCTGCCATATATTCAATCTGTTTTAGTAAACTCTATCACAGGAAACAGATGAGATTTTTTTTTTCAAATTAAAAAAACAGAGAAAAATCTCTTTCTCAGATTTTCTAATCCTTCAAGCCACATTTTCACTTAACTTATTTTTTCTTCTAATGCCTTATTTTAATGCTGAACTGTTCTGTCATAGTGAATCTGCTACAGCAGAGGATATCCGTTTGCACAAATTTTGGAAAGCAGCATCTTTCAACCAGCACAAAAGGAAAGAACTCTGATACTGTTTCCCGAGAAACAGCTTTTAAACAATGTGTAAAATAGATAGATTTTTGCTTCTATATCCTCTACTGGCACAGATAATAATCAAGTCTCCCAAAGAAAATTCAAGGACACCGTCCTTCACAGCACACTAACATTCAAAGACTGTATAGCAGAACTGTCTGGTAAAATACAAGCAAGGTAATGCAGCTGCTCCTAAACTTGTCAATACTTCCCTTTTCTTTTGTTATAATGAAAACAATTGATAAATTTTGCAAGAAAATCTCTGCAACCAAGGATCTGAGAGCAAAGTAAGTGTCTTGAAAATCTCTTTAGTTCATTTTTGTATGTTTAAAGCTAATTAAAAAAAAAAAGCATGTTGATGGTATTGTCTTACTCTAAAATACTTTCTCAACTTTCAGAGGGCTGAACAGAGAGAAGGATAATGGCAGAGTCCTCTCAGGCTGTGAATAAATGTAATTCTGTTGTGGGACAACTCTCATGTTCTTTCTCTTCCTGCTTGGTAAACATAAGGAACAGGGGGCTGAGTGTCCTCTCCTATTTTGCTCATCCTGCATATCTGTCTGTTTAGCCTGGCTGTTGGTTTTATTTTGGACTCCAGACCAGATCTGCCCTTCTCTGACACATGTGGAGAGTGGATTTGATGCATTACTTAATCTGAAATTCTAAAGTTTATAAGCTTGATTTGCATACAATTTTACTATGGGAGAGTGCTGAACATTTTATTGGGTCTACCTCTGATATACAAGAGTGTAAATGAGTTTCAAAATCATATTAATTGGCCATACTGAGTAGAGTGTATATAGAGTAATCATGAACGGTTCTTTTTTTAAGGAAAAAGTAGTTCTAAATGATGAAATGAAAATCATTTCAGTGTGAGAGAGATACTTTGTACATCTGGCTAACATATATGGGAATGTAAAAATATTCGTTTTACTGTCAGAAAAATCCCTAAATTTGTTGAAGTTTTACAGAAGAGAAGTTTAGTGAAGACAGTGAAAATACAATTAAATATTAAATACAGGGCTGTGCTGCCCAGGAAAAAAACAACAACCAACAAACAAACATTATCTAAATGCATCTATTTGGACAAATGAAATTATTGTTACTGAATGAATGATATATAAGCACACACACTTAGATATGCTTATTAAATGGTATATAATATAACCAGAACAAGATTTCAGTGCTTTTCACTGTCAGGGCAATAATGCAGATTTCAAATTAAGTTAAATTCTGTAACAAGAATAATAAAACAATAACGATCTTTCCTAAGTTGCCTTCAAGCTCACTAGTGGGATTCAATTTGCCATAAAATTACATGGTCTAAAGTGAATATAATGAACATGTTTAGAGAATGAAGAGTTTCAAAATTATTCTTTCCTATAGATGTACTTAGTGAGATGCTCATTAGTCAGTGTATTGCTTTGCTCTGTTTAGATATATGTCTTCTTTTAAGCATTTTATGTTCTACATTTCTACTAAGGTAAACCAAGGGAAAGAAACCAGAAGGAAGAAATCAAAGCAAACAACCATAAAAAACCAAAACCTTATCTCTGCAGAAGCTAATAACTTCAGATTTTTCTGCAGTCAGCACTTAATATGATTTCTAATCTTTTGATGAGATGCATTCCTTACAAAAGAACCATATGCTCTTTTGCTACCTATTGTTTGTTTCTTTTATAGTTCATGTATATAGAAAAAAAATAAAAATAATCGGTACCAGCACACTTTTCCTTGCTGACACTGTGTTTGTTTAGAGAAGCGGTGGCAAAAGAGCAGAGGGATTTCATATTTTACTGACTGAGCAAAGCTATGTGGCTTATTAGACAAATTAGGAACATGTGGGCACTGGCGACATCACAAAAAAAATGGCTCAGATTCCAGTAAGTTGATATAAGTTTGTTGAAGGAAAAGACGTAGATCAGTCTACCTTAGCTAAATATCTGGTCTACACCTTTAAAAGAAACTAGATCATTAGTCAGTTATTGTATGTCACAGATTGAGCCTAACGGTGAAAAGACACTATTGCATTATTGTCCTTTTCATTGCTGGCAGTAGATTTCACAGAGGAGCCTATTCCATTCTTAATTAGGACATTCCATTTTTTAATAAGCTTACTAGACAGTTGCTGAATTTTGCTGGCTTGTCTGTTGACCTGTTATCATACACTTGAGAGGCAGAAAAAAAATCCACACTGTTTTCAGTGGGATTTTAATTTGAGTAAACACTGCATGATTGGACCTCAGAGTATGGTAAAGATGAGTAAGCTCTGGTTCCATTTGGCTACTGTAAAAGCAAGAAGACAATATCAAAAAGCAACTTCTTTGCTTCTGGAGGCCTGATTCAGGGCTCACTGAGGCCAAATGAAAGATTTTTAATGACTTTGATGTTTTGATGAAGCCTCACATCTGAAAAAAGAGTAGACATACAATACTGAGATAGAAATGCCATGCTTAAATCTGATGATTTTAAATCCCACACTTTATGACTGACAATATGGTGCACTTTGTCAGTTGTAACAGGGTTCCCTAGGATGGGGGCTACCTCAGTGTATGGCTATTCACAGTCTGGCAGGGTGCAGTGAATCAAAAGAGGCCCTCAATATTGCAAAAGAGGAATTTTTATAGGGGAAATGGAAGAGTGGATGCTGTTAATTAGTTTCATTTTCAAGTAGAAATACTTTTAACATAGTCTCTGGCTGTCGGACTGCACCATCTTTTAACAGTGCCTTCAAACAGCTGTGTTTATGAAAGAAAGAAGACGAAATAATCTTTCAGGTTATATTTATGTCTCCTTGTAGAGAGGTTTACATCATGAAACATTTTTCTACTGCTCGGATTTCTGAGATATGAGGTAGATGACACTGCCACGTACGGAAACATGTATTTTGTATGACCTCCATCACTATGTGAATGAAAGGTGCATACCTGTGTTAATGCCACACTATACGTGACTGAGGTGATATGGTTCACAACAGGCCATTCTGACATGGCATTATTGTTACATGAGCTTCACAAGAGCGTAGACATTTGCTAGAAATTCTATTAATACAGGAATATGAATTATTGCATGACAGGAAATAGTCCTCAAACCTCTCTTAGGGAGAAATGCTCTTTCTGCACAGAGCAAAGGTAATTTCAGGCCTGGGCTGAATGGCACGTACTGGGCAGAGATTAACTGCACTGTACAGGAATTGCTGTGTTTTGTATTACCTGAATAAAAAACCCCCGAACTTTCAAAATATTGCTTTTGTGCAAAAAAATCAGAAGATACAAGGAAGTTGTGTTATCCTTTTAATAAACATATTAGGTCTGAATGTTTGTTCCTGCTATGGATTTTACAGACCTTGAACAAGTATGAATCTGTGATTTTAAATTTGAATAAATGAGTGAGAATGTTTCCTGGAAACATTTCCACTTTCCTCTCATTAATGCGATTATGTTAGACAGTATAAATACAGCCTTTCCATCAGTTTCTTGCTCAGCAGTAACAGGATAAGAATTTTCAATAGCCGGACTTTCTGACTGTCATTATTAGTTGGTTACATACTGTGCTAGTTTTTGGCTGGGATAGAGTTAATTTTCTTCATAGTAGCTAGTATGGGGCTATGTTTTGGATTTGTGCTGAAAACAGTGTTGATAATACAGAGATGCTTTTGTTATTGTTGAGCAGTGCTTACACAGAGTCAAGGACTTTTCTGCTTCTCACACCATCCCACCAGTGAGTAGGCTGGGTGTGCAACAAGAAGTCGAGAGGGGACACGGCTGGGACAGCTGACACCAGCTGACCCAAGGGATATCCCATACCATCTGATGTCACGCCTGCACTGTGGGGGGATTGAGTGAGCAGCTGCGTGGTGCTTAGTTGCCAGCTGGGGTTAAACCATGACAGTCCTTTTTGGCATCCAGCATGGGTCTTGAAGTGTTTGAGATAGTGACAGATTTAATTGGAATGTGCTAGATCAAACTTATAGCTGTTGCTGCTGTTTAGCTATTAATTGGCAGGCTCCCGTGCTTGCCATGGGGCTTGCTTGTCTTATTGTGTGTTAGAGTCTAGTGCTCATTAGTGGCTGCTCTTTGCTTTCGCTGCTTGTTGTACTGCTTGTCATGTTACTCTGCTGTGCCTGGGAACAGTCTGATAACAGCAATGTCCATGAGCCTTGGCTGGCAGATGGCCAGGACATTGCTGCTGTTTCTGTGCTGCTGTACTGGACAGGCTGGAACTCCAGTGCCAACTCACGTTGAAAGGACTGTGAACTGTGGGTGAGTCCATGTGGGAGCAGGACACCCTGAAGCATCTGTGGCCATCAATAAACCTGTGCTGCAGCAGGTATACCTCTGAATGGGTTGTGGCCGGTTGTGGCCCAAGGATAAGTCCATACTGGAGAAGGTACACCTTGAAGCATCTGTGGCTGTGCATGAGAACATGCTGGAACACTTCAACATATGTGGCCATGGGTAAGCTCACGACAGAGCAGGTACACCCCTGGAGGGACTGGAACCATGGGCAAGGCCGTGTTGGAGCAGTTTTATTTCTGAAGGGACTGTGTCTGTGGGTAAGAATCACAGAATCACTAGGTTGGAAAG
>NW_010562738.1:0-57149 GCF_000687285.1 Phaethon lepturus
TTTGAAGATGGAGGTCTGAGCGTACAATTTATGAAATGTGGTGCATCAGGCACAATGGTGGGGACCCGCAGGCTTAACTTGCTGAGCTGTAGCTCTTTCTCTTCTTCCCCAGTGATATCCACTCCCCTTATCTCTGTCCTTCAAAGGAAAAGGTTCATAAGCTGAGGTGCAGTAACAAGAGAGAGGATTTTTCTTTTTTTGCTTTTGGTTTTTGATTCCTTTTGGCTTAGAGGCAAGGACATGGCTGCCTTCATTTTCTGCAAGAAAATAAAAAGTATGCATGAACCCAAGAGACAAGAAGATTCATCTGGGTGACAGAGTAAGAAATGTACTGGATAAAATAGCTGTCAGGGCAGAGTGAAAAAGCCCTGTTTTTGTTTTCCTGCCATATTTGTGCAGAATGATAGGGTTTGGTGATTTTTTTTTTTTAATTAACTTTTTTTGGCACCCAAAATTAATGGAAAAAGGTCACATGTCCTCTTTTGCACAGTTCTTTCTCAGTTGTGATCTGGACAAATACCAACAGAAATCTGAAAGGAGGTGCATAAGACTTCTTCTAATAAGGTACTATGGCTGTATTCCCAGAAATTTCTCTCTGAATAGAAAACAGCAGCCAAGAAAAGATATTTTTCATTTTTCTTCCCTTGAATATCTGCACAGAATCATGTAGGAAGCAAAAAACTTTAACAATTCTATTTTATATCATTCTGAGTTATTAGAAAAAAAACCCCAACAATACAAGACCCAGGTGTAGTGGGTCAAACGAAGGGATGTTTGAAAGTTTCCAGGGATGGGGCATCTACCACCTCTCTGAGACCAAGTTGTTTAAGCATAATGTCTAGAGTCACTTGAGATATTCTCTGTTATCCAAGACCTTTGGCTAACACTAAAGCATCCAGATGCAGATATCCAGGACTTGTAAGATTCCTGCATCTGCCTGGGGTAGCAACTGGAGTCCAAGCGAAATATGCCATGCCTGATACATGTCTAATGTGACACTAGATGTTTACTTCAGAAACCCAAGAGTCAGTGTTCAGGTTGTGGTTTTGCTCCACATTTGATGGACTTCAGAGCATATAAATATTGTGTACAATAGTTCATTTTTTCTGACTTTCACATTTGAACATCTTGAAGTAGGGCTATTAAAAACCTGCATTCCTGTTGCTAGTTGAATGTACTAAGCCATATATATGAATCCAATACATAAAGGAAATGATTCGTGTTTTTTATAGAAATTGTGTAAATGTCCAGTCTTTTGATGTTTAAGTCCTAACATTCTACTAAACAGGACAAGACAGGTTGTGCTACAAATTTAAGTACTCATTTTTGATTGTTCTATTTTTGAGTCTCTTAGAAGCTAGGAAAATACTGTAAAAGGCAAAACCTAGAAGTAATACAAAAGGAATATAAAATCAGGAATCACTGTATTCTTAAGTGCCAGTTACTGGTTTCCTATTCTCTAACTTGTCTAAAGTTAAACCTATAAGAAATCTGAGATAAGACAGCAGTGAGGGACAGCTCATAGTACGGATGCCCAGATAAACAGGAGCCTCTTTTCTGTGGGTCCATAATCAGCCAACTTCAGGACGTATGGAGAGGAAATAGTCTTTCATTCCAGACGGACAAATACCAAAAAGAAAGTTTAAGAGGACATGGGATTATTTTTTTCTTGAATGCAATTTCTATATTTTGACTTTTGGATCAACATTCCTATACGAAACTTGCGATGGGAATAAAAACAGAAGTTGATGGCAGCCTGTTGGATGGTGTTGAGTATGGCCTCACTGACAAGTCTGACTGAAAGCCACTGAAAGAGCCTCTCTTTACATTAATTGACTTGGGTGATAAGGTTTCAAGGTGATAAAAGACTCAGAAGTCTATCTTTGGTTATATATAACTCATTATTGGTTGTGACCAGTGAGACTAACTCACTTTTTTTCTTGATGCCTTTACTGAGTTTAATGACCATGAATGCCTGACCTCATTTAGGGCAACAGAATAAATTTTTTAGTGTTTTGTCTCTTTCTGCTTTCATGGTAAGAGCAGTCCCTACTCAGCACTGGTGAGGCACATCTGGAGTGCTGGATTCAGTTCTGGGCTCCTCGGCACAAGACAGATACAGACTTAGGGGAGTGTGTCCAGTGAAAGACCATGAAGACGATTAATAGATTTGGAGCATCTGACATAGGAGGGAGGGAAGGCTAAGCGAGCTGGGACTGAAACCTCTGTGTCTTTGCTCTTCCACTCCTCAGGAAGGTGCATCCTGCTTCGTGATGCACCACGCTGCTCCTTACCCCCTCCATTTGCTTCAGATTCCTGAATAGCACACGTAAGTGAAAATGGAGTCTTTGCCCTTGTTTGTCCTTTCAGCTGTCACTTGATCTGTCTGCTTCCTTATTGCTCACCTTGACCTAAATCTCACTGTAGAAACTTAATAAAAGTCTGGCTTTGTCACTCAGGGGAGTGAAAACTTTTTTAACACTGCTTTGAACCTGTGGCCAGAAAAGGAGCTAAAAGTAAACAACTAAACCATTTTAAACAGCACCAGTGTGGCCCAGGGGACGTCAGGTCAGGTCTTGGAGGCTGATAAAACTGCTGTGTCAACATTTCTCTAACAACTCTGTTGAAAATAGCACAGTTTGAGGCAGAAATTGATTTGTCATCTTTGTCATTGTTTTCTCTACAATTTGTGTTTCTCTCTCTGTTTTACCTAAAAGAAACAGGATTTGACATCAGTAACAATAATAAGTGGAGCACCACAGCAGATATCACCCATTTCATTTCCTCCCCCAAAGTATGATTCATTACACCATTGAAAATTGTTGCGAATGGGTAATCTAGGCCTCTTAAAGAATCACCGCTGAAGATACCAGAAAGCGAATGATTTTAATATAAATTTGTAAAAAGCACGACTTAACAGAATTCGATGGCAGGGTTCACTGTATCACTTATTCGACATGGAAAAGGTATACAAAGAGAAACCAAATTACAATTAAATTGGAATGATTTACTTGTGTATCGAATCGAGTTAATGCGTATATTAAGGAGAGAAAGTAGGGAAGACCCTCCCAGTTGGGTCATGAGGTTCAGAGTGGATCAAAATGCACCCTTAGCCCCAGACTTGGTCAACAGTTTATGTCTAAGGTTAGATAAGGAAAGGAATGCCCTCCCATTGAGTCATGGGGTTCCGAATGGACCCCCTTGCTTTCTAAACTCCTTCTCAGAGAGGAGTCTAGGTGCGGCTGAACCCACTCCTACTCCCAGACTTGGACAGTGGTTTATGACTAAAGGGACAGGGTATCGGGGATTCTGGTGTGGTGATATATGTTGTGCTTGGTGTAACTTTAGGACGGCAACAATCTAATAGAAAATAACACCGATCAAATTCACTAATGATATTGAGATAAATCACAGTATCAAATCATATAAAACTTAGCAGCATAATCAACCTATACCTTACTAAGATTCCTTAATCACATACACATATAGGTATAGAGATAGAGACACATAAAGAAATACAAAGAAAAGAGATAGATATGTACAAAGGTACCTATTAAATATCCCCCTTAAATTCAGTTAAATACATCGAATGTTTTGCATTGCTCAATGGGTGGGCAGTCGAGCCTCTGAGCTGATTGCGAACTTGAGGGTTCACAGACTCTGAGAGGTGTTCCACTCAGAGGGAGGTGCTGGTTGCAGCCCGTGGTGGTCCATGGTCCTCTCTTTGAGGAGGTCCTCTCTTTGAGGAGAGCTCAAAGGGTCTCCCTTGGGACCACTATTTATAGGACTGGAAGATGATTGACTTTAGGCATCAGTGAGTTTCCACAATCCAGGCAGGTGGTTTCTTAAGTTTTTGACGGTACCAGGATTGTCTGAAGATAATTAATTAGTTCTGTTCTTGTTCTGTTCCTTGTTTAGGTGATCAGTTCCTGATACACTCAGTGCCATTCTCATCCTTGGCTACACAAGAGTGTTTGGTACGGTTGAGTGGCTCTCAACCACCAAACCCGTTGCTCAGAGGCCAAGGCTTGTCAGGCAACTTAGAGCGGCCAAGGAACAAGGCGAGGGGGCAGAGGGGAGCGCACCACCACAACGATGAGCAGGAAAGTCCTGTTCTCCTGTCAGCTCTTAGCTTCAACCTTTATAGGGAATCAGAATGCACAGATAAAATGCAAAGGAGATTTAGTACTTTAATGAAATATTTATCTCTTTTTTTAATTGCACCTTAGTGTAAGAATAATAGACACTGTTGATTATTTTCACAGTGACATAGGAGATCAAGGTCTCTGTATTCACAGTCTTAACTGGTATTTAACTGCCTAGACCTGTTGCACAAGAACATAACCTAAGAATATAAGAACAGATGCAATTTGATACCTAGTAAAGCTTAAGAGAAAGGTAAATGTATTTCTCTCTTGATATTCTCTCCTATGTATTTTTATATATAACACTCTTCCATTAACTTGTCTAGGGCCACTGTCAGGCTGTAGAGACTTTTATTATCCACCACATATTTGACAAGAAGGTCCACATTTGTGCCTACCTTTTCCATCAGAATTAGCATAGTAACACCATGCAAAGGGGTGCAGGATTTAAGGTAGAGAGAGCATGGGAAGGGACAGATCACAGTGCCTGTGGCAATGTGGGGATGCAGAATGAAGAATAGCCTTTTTCTGGATCACAGATTGTGACAATTTCCACGAAAATTTATTAATAATTTAATTAGCATCACCTTTTCTGTTTTGGGACACCACATCTTTTAAAAACAGAGGATTTTTTACAAAAAAAAAACCCCACTATTGTCTTAGGTGAGACTTCTCCAGGCTGCAAATAATGAAGGCAAGTGTGGATTTCCAGTCAGGTGAGTACCAATCAGTGTGGCACATGCTTCTCTGTTACACGATGTGATTCTGTAGCTCCCACAGTCAGGTCAGAGCTGAACTGACTCCTGGACAGGGAATACCTAATTTGAAATGTACTGGATCAAATCTACCTTAATACCTCTGTCATGGGGAGGGAGGGAAGGAGGGAGCAGGGAGATCTGCTGAGCAGAATATATACAAGGCATGCTTCCTCTTCAGCATTTTAGCTCATAACAAGAGTTTGCTTTCAATGTTGATCTTCCATAAGTAAGATGTTGCTTGAGTCATCATTTCTCATTTTTAAAAAGAGCTTGAAAGTAGTTGAAAAATTATTCACTGGACTGTTTGCTATAGTTTAAGGACTTGAGGCTCTTGAAGATGTCATTCTTAATTTCTGGTAAGAGTTATCAAACATGTTTATCAACAGGCTTCTGTCAAAGTGAATATTATATCACTAACATGTCGGAGCAGAGGCAAGAAAAGGTTAGTTACTGCATGAGAATTGAAATCTACATAGGAAACATTATAATTGGTACTGAGGTCGTGGTCTAGACATCAAATAATAGTTTTGGCCTCAATGTTAAGCTGTTAGTCGAATTCTTTAATTGGCATTTACAGTGAGACAGCTACTTTCTCAACATTTATATAACTTAAAAAGTAATGTGTTTGATTTCTTAATATGAATTTGATATTATATTGATTTGTGAGTAAATTGCTTTGCATTTATTTGAATTTTATATCTGCATAAAAAGTTAACAGTAGTCTAATTTTTAAATAAGAATAGAATCAAAGCATTGGTCAGGGAACTGCCCCGGGTTTGAAAAATAACAGTAGAGCAATAAAAGCAAAAAATTATTTTTAAGCTGGATCGGTTCCCTCATGGCTCTCAATGTAGTCTCACAAATAGCAGTCATCAGCATGGCTGAAGAGTGGTGAAATAAAGGGAAGAAGATGAAGAAGAGGGGGAAATTTTTAAAATCTACTCCAAATCATGGCTGAATGAATTCTGAGCTCTTCTTGCCCTAGCTAGCGCTGCAGGTTAGCGGGGGCAGAGCTCCGAATGAGAGTCCTCATGCTCTTTCCAGCTCTCACACTGGCCAAACATACAATCTCTCTGACTGGGGCCAGGCAGATATTCCCTTCAAAACCCCCAATCCAGGATTTTGTAGTAGAAGTTAGGATGCTCTGTTTTGTAGCTGCTTCCTTCCCTTGTGTAAGGTGCTGACATCCGCTGGGGTAGGCAGCCTGGGCTGTTTAGCAGTCTACCATCTTAGAAGTGTCAGTCTTGCAATATGTAGCCAGAAAAATGAGAGTGTTGGCTACTCACGCCTGCTAGAAGTGCTTTGCCCAGTTACAGCAGATCTGGTCACGAGCCGAGTGCCCTCCTGACTGTGGTGCTGCAGGAGGTGGCTGTATTCACCTGCCACCAAAGGAGAAAGCTCTCTCCTAGCAGTATCAAAGAGGAGGAAGGATGCTTCATTTACTTTTTTTTGTCCAAAGGAGGAGTGTCTTGTTCTAGATCACATAAGGGGACTTAGGTTCAGGACTTGTTTGGTTAAAATGGGACTCAGTCAACATTTATGTGAAAATTCATTCTGAAAGCACCTAATCTCAAATTCACCTGGCTGAGCTCAGGCTCTACTGCACTATGGCCACAAGTGTCTCAGTTTTTGACAGGGCTGACCAGCTGGTAGAGCTAGAAATTTAGTGCTGTTCTTTCTATGTCCTCTCTCCTGTCTCAGGTGCAGTAAATGCTCCCCTACCTTGACTGAACAAGATGCAGTGGTGGCACGGCACCAAGGTGAAGATTTCTGTCAGAAGTTGTTGGTTTTGTCCCTCTGGTTGATCTTGCCATTCCCTCATCTACTGTTGTACTTGAATCTCCTGTTTTCTCAGCGCACTGCTGAATGCAACAAAGCATCGTTTTTTTTACATGAAAAGGTAGGACAAGGTTTCAGAAAGTAATTCATAGGTATGCAGAGGTTGAAGCATGGCAAAAAATGTTAGCTCTGTCTCATAAAGCCACCAAGCACAAACATGTAAAGAATCATACACGAAAACCGCAGACCAAGAGATCAGCCAATTTACCTCTCTGTGCTCTGGAGGTTATCTGTGGTGTTCAGATATTTGACATACAGTGGTTTTATACAGCGTTCACAGATGTGTCTTACAGAACTTGGTTTGTAAGCTGTAACAGAATATTCCCCTCATAAATATTTTGGTACCATTTCAAGCCCTTTGTCCAGTGGGAGTGAAGAAGAATGAGGTTGTCAGAACAACAGGGCAGGGCGAGAGCTGTGTTTTTGACTAGACCTGAATACCATTTCTAAAGTACGTTGTGGCCCAGAGGGAACATCGCACACTCAGCCCTGCATTTGATTCCTGAGGGAAATCCCCTGGGATTATCAGTCAGATCAACGGTGATAGCCAGAGTCTAACTGGTTTATGTTAGATTTACATTGAAGACGCTGTCTTATGACTTTCCAAGCTCTATAGCAAAGCTGAACGGACTTACTGCAGCATCACCTTGGCTAGAGGTATTCCCTGCTAAAAGCATATACTGCGCTTCAGGCAATTCTTCTTTCAGTACTATCAAAGCACTACAGAAACTGCACCAAGGGTGAGGACCTGGCCTCCTAAAGTGCAATTTCTCTAATGTTATTACTTGCCATACATTACACTGTCATCTGTTGGCCAAATGTATTCATGACACTTGAGAGATATATTTAAACCATTTCTCCTAAGCCAGTTCTTTCCTATTCCATTGTGTTAAAGCAATCAGCAGCAGCTTGACAGCTAGTTGGCTACCAGTCCTTGCTGGAGAGTGAATCACTCACAGTGACATCAGGGAGATTCCTAACTATCATCTCCGATATTTATTGATGTCATTACCAGAGGTGATACATGGCCACTTGGGAGAAGCAATTTGAAAAGATTTATGCACAGGTAGGTAGATAGAGGGGGACAAAACATTAGAATTAATTTAAAAGCTGAACTAGGTTTATTCTGTATGATTTTGTGCACGATGGATTGATTGTTTGGGGGGGGGCCTGAGAAGAGCTCTGTGCTGCTTGAAATTATTCTACTTTTGATTTCTGTGCCTTGTATCTTTAAATATCTAAAAACCGTTCCTGTTTTCAGTAATGACAGCCATATCTTCTCCTCTTCATAGCCTGTCAAAGGCTTACTGACTTTGGGGCTTAGGTGTAGAGTACACATAAAGATCTGGTGATTAATTTAAATATCCCTCCATAAGCGCAGAAGTGCAGTGCAGATAAATTTCCAACACATCCATGAATCTGCTGTGACTTTTTCTGAAGGCAGTATACATCCCAAGGCAAAGTACAGTGTGCTGCACCTTGGCTGGGGCAACCCCCAGTACCAGTACAGGCTGGGGGATGAAGGGGTTGAGAGCAGCCCTGCTGAGAAGGACTTGGGGGCACTGGTGGATGAAAAGCTGGACATGGCGCCGGCAATGTGTGCTTGCAGCCCAGAAGGCCAACTGTATCCTGGGCTGCATCAAAAGCAGCGTGGCCAGCAGGAGGTGATTCTGCCCCTCTGCTCAGCTCAGTGAGACCCCACCTGGAGTCCTGCATCCAGCTCTGGAGCCCTCAGCACAGGAAAGACATGGAGCTGTTGGAGCGGGTCCAGAGGAGGCCACAAAAATGATCAGAGGGATGGAACACCTCTCCTATAAGGAGAGTTGGGGTTGTGTCAGCCTGGAGAAGAGAAGGCTCCAGGGAGACCTTGTTACGGCCTTCCAGTACTTAAAGGGGGCTTATAAGAAAGATAGAGATGAACATTTTAGCAGGGCCTGTAGCAATAGGACAAGGGGTCATGGTTTTAAACTAAAAGAGGACAGATTGAGACTAGATAGAAGAAAGAAATTTTTCACAATGGGGGTGGTGGAACAGTGGCCCAGATTGCCCAGAGAGGTGGTAGATGCCTCGTCCCTGGAAACATTCCAGGTCAGGTTGGACGGGGCTCTGAGCAACCTGATCTAGTTGAAGATGTCCCTGCTCATTGCAGGAGGGTTGGACTAGATGACCTTTAAAGGTCTCTTCCAGCCCAAAGATTCTATGATTCTATGATCCCGAAAATACAGTGAAAATATGACTCCCATAGCCATACTACTTACTCTTATTGTCTCTTCATAGGATAACATTGATTAATGAACTTAGTTTTCTTGAACAAAAAAGAAAAAAATCTTTTCTTTCTTTCTTCCTTTCTTTCTTTCTTCCTTTCTTCCTTCCTTCCTTCCTTCCTTCCTTCCTGACCACAAGTCTGATCATTACAATTGCTGAATAATTTGATCCCTTTATAATATGCCATTCATCCCAGTAGCTATAAAAAATATTTAATACAAATAACAACAAAGGTTAGATATTTGCTAGTAGTATTTTTTTGCACTGGAGGATATGGTAATGCATTTCAATGGCCTTCCAAAAGCTATTATCAAGCTTAATATGTCCCTATTATTTGTTTCCTGTTGTTTTGAAAACATACAGTGCACTAAAGAAGTCTTTCATCAGCCATAAGAGTGACTTCTTTCAAACGACAAAAGACAACAAAAGGCTCAAGTCACAGTATTTTTTAATGAACAGAATTTTCCCTTTTAAAAATAGGCTTTTCAGCAACTACATTCTCTCCCATTTCAAACAAGCAGCATGCTGGAAAGCCTCGTATCTCATTCCCCAAATACTTGCAGCAGTACTAGTGTTTATTGATCACAGCAGGGCTCCTTAATTGGACTCACTTGCTTAGGCGGCAGGAAAAGGCCAATACCAGCACTACAAATCGAGAAAAACCTCCCATAGAAGCAGACTGTCAAACTCCTGACCTCCCAAAGTTAGGATCTGCGGGTGTCTGCAGCTCACATTGGGGAAAAGCACGTGTTTGCATGGAGAGGAAAGAAATAAGACTGGTTGGTACTACAGAACAGAAATCTTCATCATAAAACAATATTACTTACACAGCACTTTTGGTCTCCAGAGCACAGAAATGTTTTTCGAAATAAGGTAATCGCCACTCACTGGAGTAGTAACCTTGTGCTGGGTTTAGATTAAATTTCCTACTAAGTCTCTTTATAGGTGACCATGTATATTTTCATAAACTCAAAAGTTACCTTCTTTGTGCTACAAAAGGTAAATGAACTCTGCGGTGCCCCTGGATAATTATGAACTGATAATATGTTTCTAGCTTATAAAAAATAACTTCGTATCAGTATATTTATCTTGATTAGTATACAAATTCAAGAATCCTTTTCATGTATTAATGAAGGGGCTGCATATTTTCTGTAATTATGGCATTTCATTGGTGTTCATAGATACAGATGTGTTTTTATTTACCATGGGAAAGTGTATGCTGACCCTTTCCTTTCCCTTTACAGGTCTCCTAAACTGAGGCACCTATATCCGTACTTAGCTCCCTAAAAAACTGATCCTAACAGTGAGCTTGATGACTACTTACACTTGCATTGATTTAATTACTATAGCAAATTTGACATGTCCAGCTTGGATCTAATTGTAAAGACTCCACACTAGGGAAAATAAATTATGCCATTACAAGGGGAACCATAGTCCCTTTCTGCCTCCTCCCGTGGCTTGATAGGATTGCCCTGCCACAGGACAGACCGCAGATGTATCCTGGAGATGTTTTGCTCCTGCTCAAATCTGACAGACTTCAGGAGGGCAGCATATTGGCAGAGGAGAGCACCAGCAGTCATTACCTGCGCAAGGGTAAGTTACTTGTCTTGCCTTCCTTCCAGTGTTGCAAAAAAAAAAAAGGAAATTACTTGATAGCCACCTCTGTATTCCTTTTCCTTCCTCATCTTCTCTGTCTTCTCCAGGGAAGTTTAGAACTCATGTTCCTGGCAATATGAAACTCAGACTGCAAGTAAACAGCGTGTCCAGCTTGCCTCATGTTCAGAGACACTGGAGTGGCAGTACGTGTGTGCCCTGCCTGGTCCTCACCTTCTCATTCATGGCACAAAGTGAGGTCAAACGAATGTGATGAGGAACGTTTCATTTGGAGACTCACCGTTAAGGCAGCAGAGATGGAACGCGCTCTCTGCCAAACTATTTAAAGCATTATAAGAACACGGCAGCCCGTGGTGACCACTTTTCCTGCGCAGACTGCACATGTTCCTTACCTCAGCAATGCTCGCTGGAAAATACCAATCTGACAAAACCCAAGTGCTTCATGAGAATTTGTTGATCCTGTCCATACTTTCAAATAAAACCAGTTGGGAAGACGGGCCAGCTGGACACCCTGTCCCCTGCCTTATGTGTTTCCAGTCCTCCCTGGTTTCCTGGAGTTTATTCTCCCCCTCCACACAGCAGGGGAAGTTTTTGTGCTCCCCAGCCCCGTTGCTCCCGGCCACTTGGGCTGCCGTGGAGGCAGGAGGCACCAGCATGGCCCGTGCCTGAGCACCCGTGCCCTGCTGACCACCGGCACGAGCAGCCGGGGAGCGGCTACGTACGAGGTCTGGCACAGCTGACCCCTGGGCTGCTTGGATTTCTGGTCTTTTCCCCAGCAATCTGGATAAATGAGGGGAAAGATGTGGGCTTGCCCCACTTGACACCTTCTTGCTGGCTCTGAAACAACATAATACAGTGAAATTCTGTAATATTTTTGGTTGTTTTTTTTTTTTTTTTTAATTCTGATGTAAGATGACATTGCTCTCCAAGATTATGTGCTCCTTGGATAATTTTAGTTTTTATTCCCAATCTGTTGTGAGTAGATTAAGAAAATTACATTTCAATTCTTTCTTGATAAAGAGGGATGTATCTTAAGCTTTCTCCCTACTGCTTCAAGAGGACCAAAAGAAGTAATGAGTTGTCTTAGCAGGATTAATCAGACTTGGGAAAGTTAGTTGTGAAAATTAGAGATGATCTTTGTCTTTAATGTGTATCTTCTTTTCCTTGAAATTGCAAAAGGATTTAGTAAGTACCCTTTTTGTTTTGTTGTTTTGTTTTGTTTTGTTTTTTGTTTTGTTTTTTTTCACAAGGTTCAGAAGGGACTTTTAAACTGAGTTGAATAGAAAGTACTGGATTTTTCATGTTATTACTCTATTTTTATTAACTGACAGTTTCCCAACTTATTCCTTCCTTCAGGATTTTACCTCTTAGGATACAATAACCATTTTTATAGTTAAAACAATCTAGAATATCGAAACAAGAACAAAATCAAACAATGAATTAAATCTCTTTCCTCAGAAAAAATGTATTTTTATTTTTTGGTTCTATGTTTTGCATAAGGGTTAGGACACACTTACTTTCTAATTGAGTTCAATGGCTAAGGTTTTGTTCTAATTGAGGAGTACTTATCTAAACATCTGTCATTTTTCAGCCCATTTGTGTTATGTACTGCTAGAACCATTAGCAAAAATGACAGGACTGAAATCCACTATCAGAGTGATTACAGTCAGCAACTGAGATTTCTCTTGATTTACCGTGTGATAATTCATGTCTGATCAAATGAGTTTGACCCTAGAAGTTCTTTGTATAATTTGTGTGGTGCATGTAGGTTTTCAAAATTATATTAAGGAAAATGCAAAAACAGGTCTTGTTAAATCCTCAGTATGGGTAAGTTGATGTTTCAAATGTCTTCAATTTTCTGAGAAAGGAATGAACTATAAAGATAATTTGTTCTCCTGCAGAACACATGATTTTTTGTTTGTTTTTTTTTTTAGTAGAAAATACTGAAGCCCTTTGCATGTTCTTTTCCTTGGTATGATCCTATGGTGAAATATTATTTTATTTATCTATTATGTAGCACAGATTCTGTCTGAAAACCACTTCTTTCTTTTCTGAATACATCAAGAAATCCAGCATCCTTTCTTTTTTTGGTGTTTGTTTTTTCCAACTTTGATACTTCAGTTCAACAAAATGTGCTGCTAACAGCCCTAAAGAAAGAAAAGAAATCTAAGTCTCTGGTTATCGTAAGGCTGGCATGAAGTCAGCACAAAACAAAGAAGGAACCTTGTGCGAAGCTTGGCACAGGCCTGAGTCAAAAGGAGTGATGAGAGATGCATGTCTCTATTTGAATAGGGCTGGAGGGGCTGAGGCAGGGATCCAGCCCCGTATGTCCCAGCAGTCATCTCTAAACCTTCACTGTTGGAATTGGGTCTTGTCTTCATTCGCTCTGTTTTCCATTGCTGAACCTGAAAAAAAAATCTTTTAATCAAAACTGGCATATTCTCAGACAAGAACCTTTCAGTTTTGCCGAACAAATAATTTTCTATAGTAATACAGATTTTTCTGACAAGCTCTAAGTAGAAGAGTTTAACCCAGCATGCTGAGCAGCAATTTTTCAGCGTTTTGATATTCAGCCACCACCATGAGCACCCCGCCCACATTCAAGGCCCCATCCAGAGAGACTTACCAAACCCAAGTGAACTATAAATTCCTACCGTCTGTGTGGGTGACCCAAGTCCTTCCATGCAGCTGTAGGACCTGAGGAGTGCCATCCCCTTCAGCTTCTCCATGGTCAACGGACTGGGCAAGGCAGCCAGGCGTTTCCAAAGGACGCTTTCCCCAGTGGGCAAGCCTGCATGGTGTTCTGTAGTGGGATTTTGTATACATAGCAGCTTCCGTGCTCATTCCTCTTAACTCCCACATGAAGGGCACAGTAGGCATTTTCCTAATGAGCAGTTTTTATGTTCTCTTACTCTGAATTTAACTTCCTACAAATGCCCGCTGTGATTAGAGAGTATAACCAAACACTGTAACAATCTGCACAATCACTCCTCTTATGCCAAAGCCTGAAAAAGGTAATTCCTAAAAGAAAAAGGAAAGAAATGTGATACTGCCTTCTCCACTATGTTGTTTGCCTCATTAAAATTGTCACAGCTCTTGGGATAATTAAGATTTTGTCACTTTTGCACCTCATTAGTTTGGTAATTCACAGTAGGAGTTGTGTTCTGTAATGGCTTAAATTGTAATTCATTAATTGAGGTCAAATCCTCCTTATAAGCATGGAGATTGCTCCATCACTAATTTAGCTGCTGTCTAAATAGTGATATATTGCTCATTTCTTTGTTTTTCATAAAACATCAGTTACAGCAGATAAAGAAGTGTCTTGTATTTGCCTTACAGTCCATTGAGGCGTATTTCCCAATGGAGAAAAGAAAAATCCCTAATCCTTATGTGCTTGTCTGGAATTGAAAGCCCAGACTGTGCAACGCTCTGTGTAATGCATCTGGAAAATTAGGCACTTCAGGGAGGTGACCTAAAGGTGTGTGCTGAGTAAGGAGCTTGTCCAAAGCTAGTAGCCACTGGAGTAATCATGCAAAAACATGTAGCAAATCTGATCCTCCTCTGGAAGTGTTTTCATCCATTTAGGATGTACATGGGGAGACCTAGGTGCTCATTGATGATATGAAAACTATACAAGTAAATCAGCAAGCTTCTTGAAGTACCTAGTAGGAAATTATCTAACCATTTTAATGGCTAGACAGCTCTTAGCACAGGGATTGTACACTCAGCACAGGGTTCAGGTACTCCAGCCCCAAGAGGCTTAAGCTTCTTCTTTGTTAAAAGTACCCTAACCTCCAGGCAATGAAGTGGGAGATAAGGCAGCAGGGCACCTTCATGCTGTCTAGCTGAAGCTAGAACATAGTCCATCCAAAACTGCTAAATAATGAGAGTAGTTGGGCAATGAACAAAATGGAGTCTGGCTCTGTTGCCAAGTGATTAACTTAGTCTCTGGCAGGCTTATTTTTTGGCCTCTGTGCTGAGAGGAAAATTCTGTAAGAAGCCTGACTTATCCCAGAGCTAAAAGGAAAATTAAATATGAATGAAAGAGAAAAAAAGAACAGCATGACATACTCACTCTTATCATCCGCTGTTTTGCTTATACTTACCTTTCCACATGCAGGGAAATTTTTAAAGAGTTCACTCTTGCTATTATAGATCTCTTGGCTTTCTAAAGGTGAAATGATTATATTTCAGCAATAGCAACATACAGATAATGACTCAACTTTTTCTTGGAATTTCACGTCCATTATATGTCTTTTCAGATACCATTGCCAGTAATGTTGTATAATTTGATGGCACTCTTGATGGGGAGCAGTATTTTGGCTGTAATGAAGTGTATTATTCATTAGTATTTTACTGCTGATAGCTTGTTTGGTGCTGAAATCCAAGTTCCCACTGTGTATCATTTTCGTTTATTGCTGTGATTATCACTAGATAATCCAGTGTGATTCATGGATTAAATTTGATTTTATTGTTGTAGGTATTAGAGTGATAAATAACTGCAAAAGACACGGAGATCACATTAATTTAAACTTTAATTAGTTGAACTGATGTTACCAGTTGGTCGTCGTCTTCTTTCACAGCTCTAGTGAGTATAATTGCAAAGAAAAACTAGCAATTAAAAATAATACAGAAGTATTACAGTGATCGATAAGTATTCCCCTTAAATGCTACCCGTAATAGGCTCCATGCCTTAGTGAAGCGTGTGTTAGATTAATGGTCTAAGCCTAACACTCCTGAGGGTGCGACTCCACACCGTTCATCCCTTCAGTTATTTACAGCAAGGACTTACTGCCAGGGTAGATTTGGGCACGGGCCGACTGCTGCATACGCTGCCGTGAGTGCACTGGCAGGGCTCCTCTGCATTCCCAGGGCCCCACCGGACAGGTCTGCACGAAGGGATGAAGGGACAGAGTGGGAAAGGACTTTGGACTGGGTTACAAAAGTGTGGACCTGAGTCATTCCCACCGTTACAGGTGCTTTGGGGAAAAAAAGTATCTTCTGCTAACACACAGCTTTCTGATTGCAAACCTTAGGCATCCGGACCGAACAGCCTGAAATCCGAACTAATAACCTTGCTTCTATAAATTGGTCAAGGTCATACTAAAAAAGTGCTTATTTCATTTTTGTGTTCACGAATTCCATTGAAAGGTTATTCCAAAACATCAGTGATTTGGAAATACTTCCAGTTTTCAGTGCAAATTTAAAGCCACTATCCATCTCTTTATGTGCAGTACTTGTTTTCTAATTGGGGTTGCTCTTTCCTCTTTTTCTGTTATGGAAGCAGAATTTCACATTTTGGAGGCAGGAGTGTTTTGTTGATCCAGGAGGTTTTGCTGGTGCAGTGGGATTGCATTCACAGTTACAGCTTTTAGCTGAGAGTGATAAATGTTCTCACCGACTAATGGGAGGATAAGAGAGAACTGCTGCTCCGAGTGTGTGGTTATACAGCATAGGAGGAGGTAACACATGCATTTTAAAGATGTATGGGTGCAGCAGAGAGAGGTATGGGATCCTCAATGGTTCTGCATTGATCTAGAGTAGGAGAGGACCTGACGTACAGTTTTTTGTAAGAATACACCTGATTATCTTAAATTCGAAAAGATTGAGCAAGTTTTTGTCTTTACAAAGTGGATGGGCTCCAGGGAATAAAATATGTTTAAATCAGTCTCCATTGCAATTCTATGCCTTCCTCTTCTTAGGTTTTAATAATTTTAAAAATTATTTTATTTTCAATGGCTAAGACTTCCTCTGTGCTGAGGCAATTAACTCATGGTTGCCCAGATGGGAAGTCTTCTGGACTTTCTTTAAGCAGTCTAAGCAGGCAGCATGAGAAGCTTGTTGAGAAGACGCATGTGTGAGAACTTATATGTTCTCTGCTTCCAAAGCTGGGAAGGGACATTTTGCTGCTGGAAAGAGCAGTCAACCTCTGCCCACTGGCCAAATCCAGTCTGCACAAACAGTTCAGCTGTCTGATGGCTGACTCCTTTCTGTCCCCTTTCCTCAGTGGCCCGTGGCAGCATGACCCGATGCATAGGCCTGCCCCTGATCACTCTGCAGGCGTACCGTTCAGAGATGAATACCCAGCTCGTTAGACGACAGCGCGTCGTGAACGACTATCAGGAGTGCTTATTGGCTCTGGGACAAGCACACATCTGGTCACAAGGTGAAAATTTGCAGTGCTGTATGCTCCTTGAATGCCCCTACGAGAGGGTATGAAGCATAGCCTGGACAAAAGTTTGGGCACCTCTATGCTGTTACATAAGAACTAGGAAGAAAATATGATTGAAGGAGCAAAAAAAAGATCTCCTTACTCTTAGTTTTTCAAGTCTCTTAAATTAGAAGGGGAAACATTCCTGAGCAACCTGGGTTTGCTGTTTTACCAGATTGCTGTTAGGACAAGCAAGACTTGCAGCAAATCTTTTCACAGAATGTTTCTTTACAGGGTGCATTTGTAATGGATGAACTTGATGGCAGCAGGCTGCCAAACAAGACAAATATTGATTGCGAATGCCAAAAGGCACAAGGACAGAGCGAGGCTAGGTGTCAGGTTCTGCTGGGGACGCTATGACAAGTATTAAGCCCTTGTGTTCAGCTCAATGCTATCTTAATGAAAATACCATGATGTAGGCAGCCATACAGGCATTAACAGCCCACAAGGGGGAACAGGCAATTCCTGTACATTCAGCACAGGCAGGCAAATTATTTGCATGAAGAGGGCTTGCTAATTTAGTCCGTAAAAGGGGAAAATATATCCGATTCCAAAATAATGAGCTCTCAAATCTCCTGCGGAGATGTTACATTGGATTCTGATTTCATTTGCACCAGCAGAAGTTGCTCAGTTGGAGTCAGCACAGATGAGAATCAGGCCCACAAAAGTCCTAATGATGACTTCACATGCATTTTGTTGTTATAAAGATTGTTTTCCCTCACTGTGTAATATTTTACTCTCACAGAATCTGAAGCTGGAGCTCCAGGACTGTCGGGAGAATGAACAACAAATACAACTGAAGAGAGCAGCAGGTAAAAGGTCAAGACTGGGGGCAAACATTTTCTGTACTGAGAGTGCAGACCGCTTGACTCCCTGTTATTCTTCAGGATGAGGATAGAGTTTCAGCATTAGGAGTGGTATTCAGAGATTTTATATTAAAAATAGCTGAGTTTTAATGTGAATTGCAGGTAGCCATACATGCTACATTCCTTTCCCCCTTAGATACTTTTCTGTGTGCCCCCGTGGCAGTTAGCAAGGCAGACGTAACACGGCAGCACCTTAGAGATTGCTTTTTAACCACCTTAGAGGTGCTTTTGAACGAATGAATTGGAGTATATGGGAGGAAGGCATCCATGGAATTAGAGCCATGAAATTAAACCAAAAGTAAAGAAAGATATTTTACTTGAAGTGACATTTAGTGTGAACAGATTTTTTCCTCTCGAAGTAAAAATTTTTACTATCCTTAAATACACAATTACCACAAACCTAGTTTATTATTCCAAGTGGCACTTACCAATTTTTCTTCATTTCAGTGCATTTTTTGTTTGATTTCTAAACAAACAACAATGCTTTGATGTGAAATAAAATGCTGTTATTCTGAAGCTGAACCTGGAGAAAATCAATATTCAACTATTTTTTGCATCCTGTGCAGGTGTTTTTACATTGTGAGAAAGACTCTTTCCACAGTTGCACATGGCACAGCCATGGGTGTAAAAAGAGCATGATACTGGAGTGGGACTGCTGAGCCACACAGAGCTTGTGGGAAGCTGAGGTGCAGCTCCTGTGCTGGAAGCAGGCCAGGAGATGATGCTCATGTGAGGACGGGTGGCTGCCTGCGATCCCTCTGAGTGCTCTTCACCTGAGGAGCGAGCTGAGGCTTGTACCAGGGGTGCCACAGGGGATTCCCTTATGCACGTGACAGGCTGGGGAGGACCGGCCTCTTCAGGGGCCACTTTCCTGATGAGGACACCTTGTGCAGTCGCACAGCTAAAAAAAATCGCCCAGCTCCCTGCTGATCTCGGAGTGCCTCCTAGCTCTCCTGCACATCGCCCGCACCTAGCCTTTACAGAATCACAGAATCATTAAGGTTGGAAAAGACCTTTAAGATCACCAAGTCCAACCATCAACCCAACACCACCATGCCCGCTAAACCATGTCCAGAACTGCCATGTTTACACATTTTTTGAGCTCTTACAGTGATGGTGACTCCACCACCTCCCTGGGCAGCCTGTCCAATGTTTGACCACTGCCTCAGTAAAAAAAGTTTTCCTAATATGTAGCCTAAATTTCCCCTGGCACAACTTGAGGCCATTTTCTCTTGTTCTATCACTGGTTACTTGGGAGAAGAGCCCAACCCCCACCTCACCACAACCCCCTTTCAGGTAGTTGTAGAGAGTGAGAAGGTCTCCCCTCAGCCTCCTCTTCTCCAGACTAAACAACCCCAGTTCCCTCAGCCGCTCCTCATGAGACTTGTTCTCCAGACCCTTCACCAGCTTTGTTGTCCTTCTCTGGACACGCTCCAGCACCTCAATGTCCTTCTTGTAGTGAAGGGCCCAAAACTGAACACGGTATTCGAGGTGCGGCCTCACCAGTGCCGAGTACAGGGGCACAATCACTTCCCTACTCCTGCTGGCCACACTATTCCTGATACAGGCCAGGATGCTGTTGGCCTTCTTGGCCACCTGGGCACGCTGCTGGCTCTTATTCAGCCGGCTGTCGACCAGCATCTCCCCATCCTTTTCCACCGAGCAGCTCTCCAGCCACTCCTCCCCAAGCCTGTAGCGTTGCATGGGGTTGTTGTGACTGAAGTGCAGGACCCAGCACTTGGCCTTATTAAACCTCATACAGTTAACCTCCGCCCATCGACCCATCCTACATCTCTCTGGGCTGGCGCTTTCCACCAGACTCTAAGAGCAAGAGTGGTCTCAGTGTAAGTCTGTACTGTCATGCCTTTAGTATTTGAATATTCAAATCCATGCTGACACCTGCACCCCCACCCACCCCACCCACCCCCTTTACTGGGCCATACTGAAGTTTCTGTGTGACCTGTTGTAATTTATGCTGGTGTCTCTAGTTCCCAGAGTATACCCCACAGTAGCTGACTGATGCCATGTCCTTGTCCTAAGGTACATGGCAGAGATGACAAAACTGGCTGAAGTGAAGGGGTCACCTCAGTTGACCTTTGAGAGGTCCATCTTCCCTTTAGAAATCCTGTCTGGGCACCTTCAGAGGTCATTACTTAATTCAAGTCAAAACCCTTGTGCATATTATGAAAATGCCTAATTTTTGAGTTCATGGCTATGGTAAATTACCAGGATAAAGGTTTGGTATCAAATTAGATGTGCACACATTTCCCAGAATTGTTAACAGTCAATGTATTGGAGGAAAGAGTATATAGCCTTTAAGTTCAGAAGTGCAGCCTACTTATTATACAGCTGTTGAATTATTTTAGAAAGCTCTTCTATTCCCTGTTTACTATAATTAAATATTTTTAACTTGATGTAAAGGATAAATGTTACGAAGTAGAATGTGAATTCAGGGCAAGTAATAGTATAATTTAACATCTTAAGAAAAAACAATTTCAAAGATATATGAACTGCAGAAAAACAATGTCTCCGCTGCTCTGATTTTGGAAAGCTCACAAGGCATCCACCTCCTAATGGGTGAACTACCAACTTCCCAGACACATGCCCAACACACACAGGCACTTCTGAACAGAGCTTCCACGGCAGAATGAACCTTTCTTAACAACATGTGAAGTCACCAGCCAAACTACTGAATAAGAAAAGATAACGTGTCACAATATATTTTACAAATTATCTCTAAGCTCTTCTACATTCTATATGCTGGAAGATTTTGGTAAACTTTCCAGAGTAGAGTGCAATCTTCCAAAGGAAGCAATTCATCTATGTATAGGCCCTTGTGTTATGGCTGGTGGGCACCAAGGCCAGCTTGGGGCAAAAGCAGTATCTTCACACCTTTGTGATGCCAGAATTAATCCCAATCAATTTCAACACTGATTTATTAGGGTATCATTTATGATTAGAGCTAAAAAATGCTTCAAAATAATGTTAAGATGTTGTGAGAAACAGTTTATAGCCCTTTGATCTGGGAAATAACAGCTAATGATACTGACATGATTAACAAAACCATAAATAGTATAATTACAAATCTTATCAGTTATTCATATACTTGTGCATTTGTTAAACTGATCTCATCTGGCATGGGACAGGTGCCAGATGAACATTGCCTTGAGGGGATTAATTTTTTCTCTGCCAAAGTACCAACTTTGGAATATGTTTTTGTACTTTACTGCTCTCAGTCTACCCGCTATATGTGTTTTCCATTACAATCTTTGTTATATTACTTTATGTGTTGGATGTGATTTTGTTGTTTATTTGTAATATTCATCCAAATGCCGGTACTTACATTGCTAGGACGTATATTCCTACAATTCTGTAGCTTTATTATTATCATCGCAAATGTCATTTGATCAGTTTGATATTCTCGTGGCAAAAAATTCATAAAATATCTGCATTCTTGCAACTTCTCTATCAGACATGAAAGTACCAAAAACCCATGTGATTTAACTCTTTGTGAATACTTACAGCAGCACAGGAATCATAGCTATACCACGTGGCTGAGCGTAGCTTATAACACCCCCATCTGAAACTGGGATCGTCTAGTGGTATGTTGGATCAGTGTTGCTACAACAAGAGAGCACCATCAAATTTGTCCCCAGTAATTTATGATTCATATGGCCCTGAGCCTGGGGATCATCTCCCTTTTAACCTCTTCCTGACTGCGGTCTTTACCTTGATTAGCAGCAGCAGTGATTTTGTCTGCACTCTTTTCCTACATGTCTATTGGGGCATAAGACTGGAGTTAGTGTGATCAAATGACTGATTTTAGGTTGCTTAAACAAACAAGATCAGTTAAATCAAATGTCCATGTTGACAATTTTATCCAAGTCAGTTTGGCTATTCTAACCTGAAGCCAGGAATCCCAAAAGATTTGTTTGCAAAAGTATTAATCCTTTTTTACTTGAAATATTCTTCAATGACTTGTGTTATGGCAAAGTATGCATGGTTTGTTTTATGGAGAAAAGCAGTTGTTTTTTTCTGCCATAATATACTGTCAGAGAGATAATCCAGTCATCTATTAGCAATATAGGTTAATTAAAAAACATGACAGGTCAAAAGATGATTCATCCTCTTTGATTACTTAGTGTCTTTGTTCTCTTAACTTGCATTCTATCTTGTTATTTCACCTTCTGGGTAGGGAAGAAGTGGAATTCATGCACGGAAGCACAGATGGCACCTATTCAAGGCTGGTGCAATGTGCAAAATCACTGTTAAAAGCCAGTTCTTGTTATGCACATAAGGTTTTGCAGTCACTGTTAGGGATGCCTGCTGGTACAACACATAATTTTCTCTCAGGAAAGGTACGTCTGCATTCTTGCCCACAGGATTTAATCATGAAGGCCCAGGGCTAGGGAATTTACCTGGGGGCTTCACATGCCTTACAGATGGCTGCTGCTAGCAGAAGCACTCAGTCTGTGGTGATATCACTGCCATCAAGCTAGTTATTTTACTATAAAATGGCAAAAGTGCCAGCACAAATCAAGTCTGCTGCAAGAGACAACAGTAATCATGTAGTCTTCTCCTCTGTATCTTTTTTTGGGCCTAGTCCTGGGGTGCTCAATACATGAATCTTTTATTGTGAGTGGTATAGATCAGTTGTCAGAAATTCTCAAACAAAACAACTGTAAACAGAGACTAGTAATGTGCTGGCATTTTTCAGAGTCCATCATGTTTTCATAGCAGCTATTAATGTCCTGCGAGAGGGATACAATAAATTCACTCTTCCTAGATCTATGAAATAATTTCCCAACTGGATTGCCACTAGTTTATAACAGAAATTATTTAAATGCTTAATGATATTCAATACCACACTGGGGACTATATAGACTCCTTGAGCAACATCCTCTGGTGGTATTGGACAAGCTTCTTATCTGGCCTTGATTCAGTGAAGCAATGCCAGTTTAGAACTGCTGTATCTCTGACTTGTTAATACCTTTAAAAAGTAAAAGTTTTATGGGAAAGTGATTGAAGTATTACTAGGAAATAGCTACCACATTGAAAGAGGCCTGTTCAGGTACTACTATCCCAGTGACACCCGCTATTATAGTTGGGAAAGGCTCTTTTACCTGCAAAGTAGGTAAAGGCTGCAGTTTGAGAATGATTTTCTGTCATAAGGCAAGATAACAGCGGTGCTGTGAGCAGAAACTGAAGCTGGTTTTATGTTTGGTAATTCACATTCTTTTTTATTTATCAACAAAACTCAAAATAGTTTCAGTGGTGCTACATAAGCATTTTAGTTTGGATCAAAAATGCATTTTGCACAACATTCTATATTTTCCCCCACTTATGGTATTTTGCCTCGCATCAAGGAATAGTTTCAAAGCCTGCAAATGAGTTTTCTTTTGATTAAACTAAATTAGAAGTGCCCCATTAATGGGCATTCAGCCAACAGAGGCAAACGAAATCTAATCTGAAGTAATCTCCTTGCCCCAGAAATGTGTGAAGAATTGACAACAGGATCTTGGAAATTTGGCACTTTGTCTTCTGTTTGCCTCTAGATCTTCTCTTAGTGAGCTGCAAGACTTGCTAGTGTTAACATAGCTTTGTCATCCTGGTGCTTATTAAGCCATGTTCGTTTCTCCTTTCTTTAGAATCTGCCAGTATTTTAAAACTTTCAGACAAGTTACACATGATTTTTCCAGTCTTCTGCCTTTCAGATAATGTGCCAGCTCCATCCATTTGTGCCTTACTGGAAGAAAGGACGTACGGCAATACCAGGCATAAAAACACACAGGGGCGTGGTTTTAAGGTTAAATCTGCTCATTCCACTTGTCTATCTGCCTGTTACTGAAAAATGTCTAATTGGACGCAGGCACTTAGTCAAGTCGCAATGACTTCCAAACCTCCCCGCTGCATGCAGCCTGCAGCGAGGAGGGCAAAACCCGAGCTCCCACCATCCGTCCCAGTATTTCCTGGGACATGACAGCATTTACTCCTCTGTGGAGCCCCTCGCTTCAGAAATAGCATTTCCCAGTTTTCACAGCTGGCCACCTCCTTGGATAATTAACAGCTCATGGTAATCTTATGCCCTTTATATGATTTATGGAAATCCCTTAGGCCTGGGAAGGAAAGATCAGGGGTGGCTTTTGGTATGGAAATGCGGTGCTTGTATGACATCCAACTTTTCGTTTGAGTGTTTACTAAAGGTGCTAGAAGGATGTCTGTGAAAATTGAAGCCAATTAGTTATCCATATAAGAGTTAACACAGGCAGAAAATCTTTCCTCTACTGTTTTACCTAAATGGCTAAATGATGTTTTGAATAACTCCTGACAGAAAGAAACTTTGCTAAATCTGTTGTTTTTTCCTTCTCCTTTCAGTTAAGTTTTCTCCCCTAGTTGTTGAAATCAGACTAATTCTGTTGTTTTCCACATTATTCTCTTAGGATCTGCCCCGTTATTTTTAACAACAAATGTAAAGCAGAGAGAGTCAACTATTTTTGCCTGCTTTTAAGCTCCTCCAAGCACAATGGATTGCAATGCTTAAATCAGCCCAGAAGTTCTCACATTGCCTCCTTTTTTTGACAGGCTGAATGAGGAAAAAAAGCATGTACAGGAACTTGGCTGGCAGGTAATGTTGAAACTGATCTAAAAGTTCTGCTAATAAGGCTCAAGAGAGGGAGAGGCAGGGAACCAGCAGGTTTGGATGAAAACAGGCATATGATACACAGACACCTCTGCGTGCACGGGGGAAGATTCTCAGCTGCTCAGCTCACACCATGGAGCTCAGCATTCAGCACCTCCTTATATGACATTTAAAACCATATTTCCAAGGAAATTAGCAGTGGCACTGAGCGAAGGTGGTACTTTCCTAATAAAGAAACACAGGTTTGGATTTAGTGAACCAGGGTTCACTTTACCAAGTTTTTGGGGGTAGGCAGAGGGGAAGAAACCTGGATGAAATTTTCCAATTATGAAGCTAAATAAGGTTTGAAATGGATGTTTTGCATTTGGGAATTAATGTAATTATTTTTAAAAGTTAAAACAAAACTGTCACATTTGTTTCTTTTACAGGTAACTGAAAAACATTATAATTTGGGTTGATTAAAAAGGTAATTATGCTCACAGTGCTCTTCAATATCCAGCACTGTGCCCTTTGGAAAGCCTGATAAGAGCAAGACAACTTGTCCTTGACTGCCTATTTCAGAATATTCTTCTGCTTTTCACAGAGTATAGAGAAACCTTTTTGTAAGTTAAAGAAACAAGATAAGAAAAATAACATTGCATTGTAAAGAAAGCCTGGGATGCAGAGTGTGACCTTAGGCCAAATGCCTCCACTGCTTACTAGGACCTTGTGCAGATTGAGAGAGAGGGAAATGGCAGTGATGGGAACTGAAAGGGGTCTCCATGCCAAAAGGAGAGCACATTTTCTGGTAAACCCTGCTCTGTTTGGAGGTGAAACCATTACTTTTCTTCCCTATGTGTTGTGGGGCTAGGAGAGCTTGGCTGGGGCTCCGCTGATTCCTGTCAGAGGCACAGGTCCTTTTAAACCCCTGTTTCTGGGAACAGCCTTGTGCCGAGTTCTGCAATCTCTGAAATAGCCACCAGTATGTTTCTATGTGTGCACTCTGTTCCCATTTTATAATCTCTAAGGTTCATTTTGTGCCGGGGAAACCAGAAATAGGTTAATTAAGATGCCTGTTGTGTTTAAATAACACAAAATACTGGATGAATGCCAGAATCACAAGGTACTGATGATAATCAGCATTTGTGGATGTGGCGTTTGAATTTCCAATTTTTTGCGAATTTGTACTTTGAGGAAGCCTCCCTTTTATTTAAACTTGTGATCTTATTTATGGATAATCTGTCATTAACAACTCTCTTCTCAGAAAATTAATTCTAGCTAGACCAGAGACAGCAATCTGGAAATCTTAAGAATGTTTGGGTTAATTAACTCATCATTTGATTTGTTCACGTGTTAATCAGCTCTTGAGGATCAATAAATTCTTATTCGGTGTAAATAAATTGGATTGGGGAAATAGTTAATACTGTAATAACAGCAGTGCCCATTTGAGCTGGTTTGTGTACATATTTCACTTGTTAATCACCAGTCAATTTGAAATGAAATGTACTGCAGTGTCTGAATTGTTTTATTTTCTTTCCACTGGCTGAAAACCAAAAAGATCTTTGCTTGGGACACTGCTTGGTAAAAAAGTCTGGCTTACCACAGAACCTTTTATTTTTACCTTAAAATGCAGACTACAGAACAGGTTATTCTCATTTTTCACGCCTCACAGCATTGAATTGTCTGTCATTTAAGCTTCTGAAATTAATTCCAGTGGTTTGGGCTGAGCATATTTAATCCTCATCATGGATGCCCTTTGCACATTTTCTTTCTCATCAAGATTTTTGAGGCATGCTCATTGGTAATGAAGACTAGTGGGACATGTTAGACATTTTAATAATCTGTTACAAATCTTTGAGGACAAAAGTCTCCTGTGATTTTTAAATTTTTCCTTTGAAATAGTCACTTATTATTTGAAAGCTGTGGTAATGATAATTTTATAGATCAAGGGATTATCAAATGACAACCTATGTTTGTGGTGTCGCTCACACAGACAGAATCCCCATCTATAAGAAATGTCTTGGAAATCTTATCACAGGCTAAATATAACATAGGATTATTTGTATTGCAATGATCCTAGATGTAAGCAGAAAAATTAATCATAAAATTATCAAAAAATGACAAAACCTATATACAATAAACCTTCTTGTCCCAAATTTTCTAAATATTTTAAGTTGTGGATTATGGAATTGATGTTATTGAGATAATTAAAAGGTACTGAAAATCACCTGAAAATGGAGTCACACATCTGAGTCAGATGCTTTTTTAGAGATGAAGATGCTTAACTGTCTTTATAAATCTTAATAATCAGACTGCCCAGTGAGCATTTATCTTCCTATTTACAACATTATAGACACACCTTTTTTTCCATGTACTTCACACAGTTCCATCAATCTACAGTCCTCGTGCTCTAAAAATATTGCTGCTTCTATGGTGTTTCTCTTTAAAAGCCCATGTACATTAGCACAAAATCACCAGTCTACCTGTAATGAGTGGGTATTTTTTATCATATACTATCGTGCCTGCTAACATCTCTGGTGTTAGGGTTGGCAGCTTTTTAGATGGATGCATCGTGCAGTGGTGTTTAATATAATAAGGCCTGAAAACAGATCCAAGGTCAGACACCACAATGAGCAGCTTTGGCTTCTGCAGCGCTCAGTACTTACAACCTGCATGAAAATCAATCAGCCTTTAAGAAATTAAGAGGTGTTAATCATATTGACAGCTTCTCAAGCTGATGTAAATGGCTACAGTTAAAGAAAAGAAATTACAGAAGTCAATGCAGCTGTGGTCTTTTCTGCTCGTGAAGGATTGGAGGCACTGTTTTTTTGCCCCCTGTTTCGTTAGCACATTCCCCGCTCCTATGGGGCTGTCGTTGCTCTTTACAGTGTAATTATTGCTTCCTCAAGCTTTGCACTCTTGAAAGCTCTCGGGTAGCTGCACCTCCAGCTCCTCAGCGGAGCTCACAGCTGAACAGAGCCCGCAGGCCGGACGCCTGCCCTCGTCTTCCCACAAAAGCGCCTTCAGTGGCGCTTATGCCGCTACGCTTGACTATAACCTTTGCGCCGGTCTAACTGTTATCCGAGGCAGGTTAAAGCAGCTACAAATCATGACGTTACTGTAAAAACCTCTAATCCGCCGCTAAATGACGATCCCGTTGCCATTGTAACAGGAGGAGGAGGGAATTGCCCTCTGCTGGTTTCGCTGCCGGACAGACATGTTTTGGCCTGCTATTTGTCTTCGCTGCTGCCAGCTTGCCGTCCCCGGAGTTTTCACCTCCACCTGTGATTCTCCGTTTTTGGAGCCGGAGGGCGATCAGTTGGCCGTTGGGGGCTACGCAGTCCCCCTTTCCACGAAAGCTACTTAGGCAGCTGCAGGGAGAGGGCGAGAGGGGTCTCTCGTCGGGGCCGTGAGGGAGCAGGGGTGCAGGTGTGGGGCCACCCGCGAGGTCTCTGGGGGTGTGTGGGGCGTGCGGCCCTCGTCCAGGCCTGCTGGCAGGTGCCTGCCGGTGTCCTGTCTTGAGGCAGGTAAAATCATCAGGTATGACGTGCTAGGCAGTTGGTAGGTGCCATAGCTCATGTTTGTTGTTACGCTTTTTGGAGACTGGAGACTTCAGTAAAGTGAGACGTCAAGGGTCTCCAGGAGTGGATTTCTGAAGTTTGAATTTGGGCCAGGCTGGCATTTTTAAAGACATGTTGTCTGGCTTAAGCTCAGGCCAGCAGGACAAATATTGGCTGCCATTGCTTGAATAGTGAGTGAGTGTGACCTTTGCTGGAAGAGGAGACCTTGAGATTTTCCTTTGCAATAAGAGGATTTGTATTTTAAGGCTTCCCTGCTGGAAGATATGTTTTCCTAAAGGTTATTGTTAAGCAAGAATGCAACTCCATCCTGCCTGCTCTTTACTAACCAATTTCTGTGGGAATCTGTCCTTGCTAGGCGCTCTTGGGAATTACGGGAGAGGAAGAGGAAAGATTGTATTGATCTCAAATGCTGCATATTGCTCAGCAGGTTTGTGTAAGGAGTCATGTCATGTAATGGATGCACTAACACTAATCTTGGTAACTGATTGCTCATTGATTGCCCCCAGGAGATACATGTTTTGATATGAGAAAGGGACTCGTCTTCAATTCAATTATGGTATGTAAACAAAATTCAGGATTTATCTGAAGGAGATAGAAAAGGTGGTGGGAAAAGCTCACAGTTTACGTGCACTTCAGAGAAAGGTTGGTCTGCCAGAGAAGGTTGATTTTATTTGAGATCACCTAATGCCTGTCAATGCAAACTTTACATTTTATAATATTCTGTAAGGTTAAGAGCATTGTGCTTTTTCATGCCAACACATTGCCTAACTATAATAATAATTTTACCAATTAAATGAAAATATTTTTTTAAACATGGTATAGCCATACTTGCTATGCTTGGTGTTGTTATCCAGAAGTGCATAAATGATGACTTCTTTAAATAGCTGCAGTGAGGATCTGAGCTGTGAAGTTTGGGGCTGGCTGAGTCACAGAACACATCTGCATTTCTTTGAGCCAGTTGATTCTGATCCATACTTCAGTTTGAGATTTTCATAATACCAGGTTGGAATAATCTGGAAATAAGTTTGTGATTCAGACTGATCTCTGTGTTGAAAACAGCTTAATACAATCCTGCTTTACCGATCACAACAGCTTACCTAAGTTATTAAATGTAACAAAGTTTGTTAATTTTAGTTAACGTCTATTTGAGTTGGAAGGTCTCTTTCGCCTGATTTTACACTCAAAGTCTTGCTTGGGTCAAAAAAGGAAAAAGTCTTACATATAAAGGTAAGAATTTATATAACCGAAACCTTAACATTCTAATAAAATAACTATTGTTAATGCAGACCATAAGAGAAAGAAAGAAAAAAGGGATGAACAGAAAAGATCTGCACAGAAAAGGTTTCAACAATAAAAATCAAGTTAAAATTGTTATGTACATTTCCTGGTATCTAACCTCTTTTCTGGTGTTTTGTTCTTCTTTCCACTACCCTTCTGTGTTCTAACGTTGATGGTGGGATGTGTTTGGGTGTATTTTGACTCGCTGGGAGTACAGCGAGTCGTTGGCATCCTGAGCCCTTTGCTGAGAGGAAGATGGTGTTGAAGTTGATGGTTTCCTCGTGTTCACTTGAGGATCGCTTGGGGTAATTTCTATGTGTTTTCTAATATTTTTACACCTTATTCTTTCTTCATTACTCTGGAAGTCCAGGTCATTCTGATTGTACTGTGTATGGTGAGTTTTATAGGTGTTACAGTCATATGAAGAATGGTTTTTACGGCGAAGCTGCAGGTAGGATTTGGCAGGTGCAAACCGAGCCATCCGGAAAAGCCATCAGGACTCAACCCCAGCAAACCCCGCGCCGAGCCCGAGGCACCAGCCCTGGCCCTGCTGCATTACTGGGCTGCAGGGCTGCCATGCCTGCCGGGGGGAAACTGTCACACTTAAAGATGCTCCAGGCCATTTCATACATGAGCTAGAAAACCAGCAATAACATCTACCTTTATGAAGGCAATCAATGACTGTTAAGGGTTGAATACCCCAGACTCAAATTTATCTTTCTGTTCTCAACTATGTGATAGATGTTTTTCATTAATAATTCTGGCTCTGATGCAGTCAACATTTCATATAAACAATTATCATAGTATATTTTGTCCTCAAAGAGTGGGACAAACTGACATCGATGGAATGGTATATCTTCCCTTGTTATAAATGTAGGGAATTTCATAAGGACAGCTTGCACAGTATTTCTGCTAAAGTACCCAGATCTAACCATTAGCTGTAAGATTTTCAAAACTGTTAAATCCTCCTATGGTCAAGAAATAATTAACCAAAGATTAAAAAGGAAGTCAAATGTACTGTACAAGTGAACCAATTTAAGAGATTTGGGGTCTGTGAGAATAACATAGGTAATTTAAACACCCAGAGTGGTAGAACTTCCTTATTTAAACTTAGCTCATTTTCACGGAATTAGGTGGGAGTGGACTGAAATTGCACTTACGCTGGTGTACCCAAGGTGATGTGACAGGGAAGTAACCCCTGAGCTCTTTCATATGGTGCTGTACCATAATTTCCATGGAAGCATTTAGAGGCAGCCCTTAAACCAGAACAGCCACCCACTGGAGCAGCTCATCTGATCTGGAAGCCTTGTAAAGTTGGTGAAGGATAGGCTGACATATTGCTTAGGTAGTACTGACAGCTTCAGCTTTTCCAAGTTCTAGCAATATTCTGTTCAGCTCCTATGCTTTTCTTCTGCCCTGTACTTTTGTCCATTCCCCTTGAAGAAGCTGGTGTGTGTCCTGTTCCCTATGTTGGTAAATGTATGTACACATCACGAAATCCTTTTTCATTCTTGTTTAAAGAAATCTGGTCATTTTATAGATACTTTATATATTGCATCACAGATGATTGTTTTTCAAGGGATGTCAGAAAGAGAAATCTTTGACATTGGCCAGAAACGTCAAGTAGCAGTGACACTGCAAATGTAAAACATAAGCTAACAGGAAATCTTCTGCCATTTAAGCAGCCTGGCAGCTGTTAGATTCTGTGGAATCATGGGGTGAATGGTTGGTGTCCTGTATTTCCTTAGAGACCTGAAATAGAAAAGTGCAAATACTGGTTTTAGCATTGTTACAAAGATAAATGCTCCTAAAATACTGTGGGTTTGGTTTCTCTTCCCCAAATAACTTTCTTTATATTAAAAAACAATCAGAATTTCCTGCATAACCAACTGGAAGTACAATTTATTTACTGTATGGATCTCTGCTCAAACTGAGTATTGTTTGGGAAAGGATGCTGGTAATTGAGCTTCTCTTTAAATTGCTGATAGACAGAACACTTCTTTTTTCCTCCTGGAAGCTCTCATCTGCAAATTCTTCTCTGAATTTTGACCTTTTTCCTTGAGATATTTTTCAATGATGTGTCAATTTGTTCATATTCCACATGTTTCCTGAAGGAAAAAGAAAAAGATATTGTGGACATAGTATAATTTTGCATGGTAATAACATAAGGGTAGGTATGGAGGTCAAATGCTGCAGGCTTGGTAAAGGTATTAGATAATTTGCCTGAGGAATGAGCCTTTTTTATATGTAATAAGGATTTCTTTGCTTAAGGAAAGAACTCCTCATGCAAGACTAGCTCCATTATTTTACAGCATCACTTAGGAGGTGTACAATGCCGTATACTTATTGCATAGATGTTGCTAACTACAGGGATTAATTGTGGATTTAGTGGTTTTGATTTCTAGTGAAAAAAACCCAAACAAGTAGTAAATGCTGTTCACAACTTTCATTAACATGACAGAGGACTGAATGAGAAGATAGAAACGTTATCCGGGAAACATATGATTAACCAGATACATTATGCTGCTTTTTTTTTGACTGAAAGCCAGAAAGCATTTCTCTTGAGTGCAGGCCTGGATCCTCCTTTACCCAGTAATGTTTGCCCTGTTTTATGTAAACTGGTCAAGCAAATTGTGTGAAAGACTGTGACAAGTTACTAGTACTTGTTAGCAGGAAGATTTTCCTTTACACACTGCACAGTCCAGATTTGTTAATTTTCTGTTTTCACTTATAATAATACTCCTTGTATTGCATTAAACTCTCTCACTAAGGCCATATAAAGCCATTAGTTTGCAATTAGGTTTTCCTACAAAAATCTCACTACTTTAAAGTAGATACAGTCCAGCCTGGTCATTCATGTTTATGAGTTTTAGGTATTTGTAAGTTTTCTTTCAAATAAATATGAATCTATTAACCTGAAAAAAAACCATATAGATATTGTATTTTTCTGCTTTCATTTAAATTAGCTAATTTAGTTTAGATTTGACTGTCCTAAGCAAAATAATTATGTAGACAAGAAGATTAACTTAAGCAAAAATGTTATCATTAAATTTATTTATGAACTGTGAATGAAATCTTTGTCAAAAAATCTGTTTCAGTACAATTTTCAGGTTTATTACATGTGGGAGTAAAAATATTAACTAAAAGCAAGAGATCTCTGGGCTTCAGAAAATCTTCAGAGGACATTAAGAAAAGAGAGCATGATATATGAGACAAAAAGAATGGGACTGTGAAAAGTAACATCAAAGTTAAAATTCTTTCTTCCTCTCTTCTTTAACCTAGTTCTTCAACCAGGATAAATAAAATATTATTTCCCAGAGAGCCAAAATAAAACCGCAAATTTAACATTAGAAATCAGATTATTTGTTACTAATGTGATGTTTGAGTGCAGTGGTCAAGGACATAAAGAAAACCAAATATTTATGTTCTGTTTACAGAATTTTACCTGGATTTGCTTGCATTAGTGTCTATCCTAATGCATTTTTATCTTGCTGTCAGATTTTGACTGTACTGAAATAACTAATGTTACACTGATCTCACTACTGGGAGATTCTAAGAACTGTTCTTTTTGACTTAAAAATTGAAAAGCTGAGCCATATATTTCATAAAATGTATGCTCCCTTCTGGGCATTTTTTACAACATAAGATGAAATAGCTTTTTAAGTATGAGTTTCTCACCAAAACTTGGGTACTGTTTATTTGAAAATACTGCAGAAAATTTAAACCCTTACACAACAGATATAAATAGGTTTTCTGCATGCCATTCCTTTTCACTGATGACAATAACACTAACTGCTTCTCTTTTCTTTTTGCACAGTCTTTCCTTTCTCTCTTTCTGCTTTCCTTTTAAAGGCAGCATCTCTTCTGTCATTTCTCATCTTCAGTATGCACGATGCAAAACAGGAGAAACTCTAATTAACTGTTAGAAACATACTGCTCAAAGGAGAGTAGCCCCCCCCCACCACTGAGGAGAAACGAGCAAGTCCCAAAAGCTTTGTAAAGGAAAAGCAAATGTCACGAAGGCAGCATGCAAAACAACGCAAAGAAAAATTTTTGATGGGTTTATCCCTCCGTGTCTTCCTAATGCCAATCACTTGGCCTGCCTGCAAATGCCTTCTCTGCCAGCCTCACTCCTTCACTGGCTGCCAGCTCCTGCCCTGCCAGGTCTCTGCTGTTTCTTGCCCTCTAATTCCAGTCACTGCAGCCCTCGCTCGCTACTTGAACACGTAATTCTGAGCTTGTTAAAGTCTGATTCACCATGATATTTTTAACATGCAGCCAGTCGTATTTTACATGAATCCACCGAAATAAGTTCCTCCTAATCTTACATCATCTGTTGTAACACCTATTCCACACACAAAACACCTTTTTCACACCACATTTCTCTTTCTAGTAGTATTTCTTTTTATTTTTCATCAACAAATTTTCTTCTGGATCTTTTTTTTCTTCTGGAACTTTAGATCTTCTTGTATCTTCTAAAAAAGTGATGTGTAGATATTTATAGTCTTATTTTTATGAACTCAAAGGGCAAAGAGCACGGGTCTGATGTCTGGCCTAGCCCCACTTCATATTAGATCCATTGGGGCCTGTTCTACATCACACGCTCTCAGTTCTTGTGGTCTACGTGTGTCAACTAAGTTGGTGAAGGCTTAGAGTAACTTCGTAATGTTAAGGAAGCAAGAAAGGTAATTGTCTTTGACCTTCAGATCTATAGCACCAACAAGGATGGCAGAACGGTTACAACTCGTTCTAATTTCTTCTAATCAAAGTTTCATAGGTTGGATCCATAGAAAATTTCAGATTTTTTAATTTCAGGTCTTAGTTCAGATCTTTCTTAAAAAACAGCTTCCAGAAGAGGCTTTTTGGGAGCCAAGCAGCTCTGTATTTTTCCAACTTACTTTCTGTTTTGTCTGTTGTCACACAGGATTTTTATAACAAGGTAGAAGGAATGTTATTTGTATCAAACCAAAGGTTTTAAATGAAAATAATTTGTAAGGGAGAGAGATCTGTACAGTGATACAGCCTCTTACCTGCAATCGATACAAGCAAATGTCACATGGACCAGCGTTAAAGTCAGTCCAAGTCCAAAATGAGCTCAAGAAACCAGAATAAGCATCCTCAGACAGCTCTGAAGTGTACAAACTACTTCTTTGTGCAATTCTTCACATGTCACATGTTCATTTTTTAACATGGTGCCTCAGTTTTTGGACATTCAAAGTCATAGCAAAGTCTGCAGAAAGTGCAAGGCTATATTATGCTGCTGGTATTATAGTACATCTTCACCAAAGTGAGGCATTTTCAAAGACTGAGTGATCAGCAAGACTAGATACGAGTAAAATAGATCAAGAAATAGGAAAAAACCTCCAATGAATTCTACAGCATACCCTGACTTCTTTTATATATATGTCTTTTCTATGTGTGTGCGTGTATCAGACTAAACTGACCTAGCGGCAAAAATCCTTGGGAACTGTATCATAAAATCATGGTTGGAAGGTTTCTGCCAAGCGTGAGAGGCTTTGGATGTGGATATTTTCAGGAGCTGGGAAGGAAAATGACAATTAAGCTTTACTTACTTAGCCTCCTTGCTGGCACTGCCTGTTACCCTTATCCTCTCTTTTTTGCCTGGATTGGTGCCTGGATGGAAGAAGGAAAAATTGGTTATTGGGGAATGATTCATCTCTTTTTACTTGTTGGGTTGGCTGCTGATGGCAGAGGTGCTGGCAGATGCCTACCATGAATAGGTGAATTGGCAATGCAGACATGGGCTTAACTGGGCTGGTGCAGGCACAGCAAGTCCAGCTCTTTCCAGGAATCTGGCACTTACTGCCAGTACTTTTCCAAGGTGGACGTGCTCATATTTCTACTCACACAAAATTGGGAACCTGGACACAGTCCACCACTTAGTCCTGCATCAAATAATACAGTTGTAGTTCCCTGGTTGTGTCCGCTCTCTGCTTTACCTTGGGTTGGGTCTGTCCCCGAAGCATCCCCAATTTCAGGCCCTTGGGAAAACCTGGTGAAACCAGAACCCCTTGGCTTTTCCTCAAGACAGAAAGAATGCAGCAATCTTAGCTGGTGAAAACAACTGATTTTATTTTTTTCCCTGGGGCTTTATTACTAGAAAGGACCTTTTCTTTGCAGTCCCTTCTCCCTCCTCTGAGTCTGCTAAGGGTCTCTTTTTTTCTTTTTTCTGAACTGGACAATTTTCTGTTCAAGCAAATCACACCCCAGTTGAGTAGAAAGAAAAAGCAATTTATGTGCTTGAGAGTGTGTGTCTCTCCATCCCCCAGGTGCTGTCACAACAGCCAGGAGGTATACTGGCACATGTGGCAGAAAAGGGTCTAATAAATTTAGTGATGATTATTAATAAGAAATCCTGTGCTTATGCCTGCAGAGGCATTTCATTTTGAGAGAAAAAATGGTTTTCAAAAAAACCCCAGGAGACATTTTCTTTGTCTGAAAAATAGGATTTGCCCAAGTAAGAGGATTTGTTAAAGACTATGATAATTTATTTGTTTTTAGACCGCAGTGTCATAGTGTCAGTGCATTGCCTGCCATATTTGCATATCTTTGTTGCATGTCTTTCAGGGGATTTTCACAAACTAAAGGTGAGCTACGTGTGTGGTTTTGTTTTGGAAGTTCTGGGAATGAAAACACTGTAAGAATGGGAATACATTAGGACACCGGTGGATAGTGTTATGATATTCTGCAGTATGAACTCAGCAAACAGGTGCCACCCCATCTGTAACCCTCCTCCGTTTAGGCTGTGACTGCAGAATGAATAAGGACTGGAATTAACAAGTCATTAAAAATGGGTGGGGGTGTGTGTTTGGTGGCCTTGCTTCATTTCACTCATTAAAAATCAAACCACTTGACTTTATGCAGACAACCACAGAACACAGAAATAAAAACAATTTTCGAACTCTTAATGTTTTGTGTAGCATATGCTGAAAGGGTAGACCTAATACTGCAGGATTGCTTCCTGGAGTAATTCTTGAGTTCAGGGAATTGCAGGAGCTCCCCAGCAGGAAGGTGAGGCGCTCCAGCCGTAGGAGACTGTGGTATAACCCCAGATCTTCAGGCTTCAGTAGGTTACTTCTGATTTTTGTTCAGGAGAAAATGTGATCTCTCTGGCACGATTGTTTGCTCCAAGTATCCAAGATTATTGAGGAGAAATTCCAAGTAGGAACTCTGAATACTTTCAGTGTCCCCCTGAAGTTACCCAGGTCTCTCCAGCAACTGTAGGAAAGCCAGGAAACACCAGACACGTAGTGAGAGGTGCATGCACTTTTCTCTGTTCCCACACCTTACACTGTGTCCCCAGGGGCTCACCTTCAGGTTTGAATACCAACTCTACATTTCTGTTTATCTCTTGTAGTCATTTATATGTTCCAACCTGTGTCCAGTCCTGACAGATGCCTGACTTCTGATCAGTACCTCAAGTTTCTGCAGAACAAGGTGCCTTATGGGTTGATAGCGAAGAGGGAGAGAGAAACAGGGTGCTCCGACACCAAGGAATGTCAGTGCAGGATCTTGCCTTTTTTTTTTTTTTTAAACTTTTCTTCTGCGACTTGTGATTAGGTGGCAATGACTATAGCTCATGCTAAATCCAGCCTTGTCAGCAATGCTGAAATGCTTGTCCCTACTTAAGACCATTATTGATTGCTACTATCTTTCAGTGGTAGCAGTAATTATCTGTCCACAGGAACACATAACTTTTCTTCTATCATCAGGTTTCTTTATTTTTTCTTCCTGTCTGGGAGAGACATGGAGCTGGGGAGAAGGTGATGCCTCATGTCACTTTGCAGCCTCAAGAGCTGTCTGCTGGTGAACCCGGAGCCGGCAGCAGCCTTGACTCCAGCCTCTGAATCTCTCTTCCCTTAGTTCATTGCAGTCACTGAGGGCTTGACTCCCATGGTGTGGATGATGAACACCATCTGTAGCTTGTGTGTACGTGAGGTGAATGACTATCCTTCTTGACCTATATGGGCTTAAAAACTATGACATAATTTCTTTTGATCATGGAGGACAAAGCATGGTGACTCACCTGGTCCTTTGCAGGCCTATTTTTCCAGATAATTCTGATGCTTTTCTAATTTCTACTCATAAATACAAATAGCTAACTAGAAACAAAGATATAAGCTTGCCAAGATAGCAGTGAATCAGATAGGAGATTACATAGTTTCTGAATTTAGAGGGGTTTTGTTCTCTCTCTTTTATTAGTTGCTGTGTTTTTTTGGTGTCCTGGTATGGATTTGTTGGTCTGCTGTGATACTGTGGTTTGGATTTTGCTCCTGCTCCAAGCAAGAAAGTTGTTTAACGTATGGAAAGCTCTGTTATGTTATGGCTAATAGCCGAGCTGCCCTTGAGCTGTGAACAGCCATACAATCAGTAGACACAAATTTCTTTATCCTAGATTATGTTTTGAATGCAGATAGTAAGAAAAAAATCTGCCAGCTGGTGAGCAGCTATTTACCCCATCTTCTCCTCTGCCAATGGGTTTTTAGGGAACAGATTTGGACCAGCATATTTTTATTCTATACATTCCCATGACTGTGCAGGCTGGTCATATGAGGTATAGCACAGGAGAGAAGGCTGGACTGTCCACCCACACCGGACAAAGAAATATCATTGAAGCAGGGAATTATGTCTCTAGAAACATAGGTGAGTATTTAACTACATGTTAAACCATGAAGTGACTGTAAGTATGACTTTATTTTATTTTTTTTAAACTATAAAAAGGCTTAACTAGCCTGCCCTGTGTAAAGCTAGGAGAATCTTTTGGTGCATAACTTCCTGGGATGGAGATGGTTGACACCCAGACAAACTCGAAATCAGAATATCGGACTTTTTCATGACTGCTGCTTTATTTCATGTGTGGGCACGTATTGTAGCCTGGTCAAAACACTGCAGCACATCTTCTGACTTGTTTCCCTCCTCCCCCTCATATAGTCCTACATTTCTGTGTCACCGAAACACTCTGCAATGAGGAAACCCTCCCATGGGCAAGGTCCTATGTATGTGCAGTGGGGGATCTAGGGATGGGAAGGGATGGGGGACAGGGAGCATAAGGATACTGAGAGAGTAATGTAGTATCTGCATTTAGAAGAACTTCATCCCAAATGTACATTGAAGGGCAGAAAATATTTATGGTTATGTTGATCCTTGAGAAAAATCAGGCATGGTAATGGTATAAGAGCTTTTTACAGGGACAATAAATAATATTTATTATAAATAAGCCTTGGAGCCATAAAAATCCCTCCTTGGCCACCTGAAAACTTCTGTATTGCCATTATTTCATAATGCACTATAAATAATAGTGTTTTTCTTAAACCAAAACATAGAACACTCATGAGGTTTTTGAATCAAAATAACTCTTTTACCTAAAGGGTAACGAGTGATACATTATTTATTGTAAAATTCAGGTTAATCCTAATTTTTACCAGTTTCTGAAGCAAATCTCATATCAGTCTCTGATTTTGTAGCTGCAGATATTTATACGCACAAAGAAACATTGGTGCAATGAATAGCATTTGAATTTCTGTCCATCAGGTTGCTTTATGTGTCTCCAGAGACAAAAAGCAAACAGATTTTTTTCTTTCAGAAGGTATGTAGAGACAGTGAAACATTTCAGAGCAGCACAAAGTTGTCCATGAAAGCATGGTGTGTCTGTTTTTCTTCTATAGCAGATTGATTGGTACTGAGCAGCATGGAAAATAGCTACTGGAGAGCAGAGCCCTTCAAGGCTTATAGATGTGACAGGCAGGAGCAGATCTGTAACTGTTATGTGTGCATATACACTGCAGCACCTTCCAATGTCAGAAACATTATCACCATTGAAACATACTCGTAGATATATTCATTGAGATGTGGCAGCATCAGGCCACAGCTACCTCTATCATTACCAGTGGCTATAGCTTGTAAACAACTGTATCAGGGTAAAATAAAAGGGTGCACATATTAGAAGCAAGTATTACAAATCCATTAGTTAATTCTAGTTTAGGAGAGCGTGAGGGCTCTACCTCCATCTTGAGAGAAGAGATAACAGCAAGCCTTGAGTCATATGCTGGCTGCCAGCTCAGACCCTTTCAGGATCCAGCTGTTAAGTCTCCTGTTTTCTTTTGGCACCCCATAGCATGAAGAGCTTCCAGGAGTTTCTCAGTCCTTAAGATCCTTTTCTCTATCAAACCTTCTTGACAAATGAAATCCCCAGCACACTACCTGTCCATGTGATAATCTGGCAGTATGGAAAAAGGGAGTAAAACACACACCAAATTGCACCATACTTTGCCAGGCAAAGTTTAATGTCATAACATTTTTTTCCACAAATGTTTACGTATGTGTTGCAGTATTCATAGAGCTGTAAAATGTCAGCTGTTGGCCAACTGAATGTATTATATCATTACTTTTCTCTACCTTCATCACACTTCTAGATGATGTTTCTTGCCAGCAATATGCAGTTTGTCTACTTCAGACTTCTGTTGAGAAGCACAACAAAACTGCTAGTAGCAAAACTGTTATTCATCCCAAGAGAGTGAGTCTGGATACATCTGGAATAGTACGCTGAACAGTCCCAGGGCCCATTCTTTGGCCTTGAAACCCACTGGAATATTTTGCCCATGCCCATATTTTAAATTACCTTATCATTCAAAACAGAGTGGCTGTATCCAGGTGGCCTACTAGGAATGGTCCCTGACTCATCAGAAATCTCAAACTGTCCCCAGGAGCTGCCTGAGAGTGTTTTAGTTGCCCCTGGTTCAAAACCATGTTAATAACCTTCCAACGGTTATGCAGTAAAGAGGCTACAATTACATACCAAGATGCTGGCACTGTTGAATTTACTAATTTAGGTGTAGCCAGTAAGAGCTGGATGCTTCTGAAAATGCAGGTTTCTAGATTAATTCCAGCATGCAAGTCATGTCTGAATGTGCATTTACACACGTATGCTGTCATATATGTGTGAAAAAGTGACTGTGTTTATGCTGAGGTCTATAGGTTTTTTCTGGTTTGGCTGCTCCCACAAACAAGACAAAAGTTAAAAGTTTCTCAGGCTCTTTTCTGGTTGCCCTATCCTGCTGGCTCGACTACTGTAACAGAGGTTGTCGCCTTCCTCCACTGTCCTTTAGGTGATGATTGGGCGGAGGGACTCTGAACCCATTTCTCAGAGACTTTTTGGTGCTCCTGGTAGCTTCTGTGATCCAGGACTTGCAGGACTGCAGTACCTACAGTCTCCAACCCCAAATGTTTGGCCAAGAGAGCAGCTTGAATGATTTTAGCACCCACAATGGCCTCCTGACCTTGGATGCGTTGAAGCTCTGCCTCACCAGCACATCAGTAGGACAGGGTGATGATCAGCTTAATGTGCATTACTGGGGTGCTAAGCCTCTTTAGACACTTTTGCTTCTCTTTTGAACTCTATGGCTCCTTTCTGACTGAAGCATGTACATCCGGGATGATCTGGAAGATAAACTGCAGGGTTCCCCACCTCTGGGAGGCTCTCTGTCAGCTGCTCAGGTATCTAAGTCGGGACAGATGAATTTCAGGCCATGTGTGAAAGCTACACCCACAGCTTGCCTCTGCCTTGTGGGGATCCAGCTTAGCGGTGCCATAACCAACAGCAGCACACTGTCTCCTTAGCCCTCCCTACTACCTTTCCGCTTGCTGAGAAAGCACCACCACCTTCCCCGGACCTCAGTGCTGTCTTCAGCTGGGCCCCTGCCGCGGGCTGCCTGTCAGCTTCAAAGATTCTGCTTGCCTAGTAGCTCTAAAATGCAGACACTGCTCCATCCCCTCCGCTAGCTCCATCCCTCATCCTTTCCTAATGGGATTACTGCAGCATCCTCTCTCCTTGCATCCTGCATTCCTCACATTTACCTATACCACTGCTAGCTCACTGCTTTCCCAGAGAAGAACTGGCTCCATCTTGACTAGTAAATAAACAGTTTGCTAGCTCACTGCTTTCCCAGAGAAGAACTTTGGCCCTATCTTCCCTCTCCACATGTCATTATCCTCAGTCAATCCTTTGGCCATTCTTCTTTTGTCCATTGCATCTGATGGAAGCATCTTGTTTTTGCCAGGAGGTCATTACTGGCTCCATCTTGACTAGTAAATAAACAGTGGCAGGGCACAGGCAGAGGTGCGGGTGTAGGCTGCCTGCACTGTTAAACGGTTCAGTCCCCGGCACAGCTGTGGTTAATTAGCGGTCTCCCAGGTAATTCTTGGGTCAGTTTGGGAATTAATATAGGAGAGGCTGTTAACCCTGGGCAGTTCGGAAATGGCCATCCTACTTCCAGGCCAAGCCTGCAGTTCCAGGGTGGCTGTGCCAGCTGCTCTCAGGACCAGAGAAGGGGCTCAGGACATCTGTGTCGTGCTTCAGGTTTCTGGAGATGAGAAGCGGTGGTAGATTTCTACTGCAGAAAACTGAAGTCCATAGTAACAGGCAATTGAGATGTGTAATAAAATTGTCATTGTAACATGTTTTCTCCTGGGGCTCACACTCCCACTGTGTTACTTAATTACTGCTGCTGAATACCCGTGCTCTGAACAAGCTCTGGGTTCCCCTGAGATTATTTCAGTCACCTTTACCAAAGTTTAATCGTCCAGGTAGTGATTATAATTTTGTTATCTAGTAATTACTCTGTAAAGTAATTGAGTTTCCAGACTTCAGAAATGCGGAGACATCTGCCTGCAAGTTACCTTTTCATGAAGAAAGGAAAGATGCTTTTCCAAAAGATTCAACAGTGCGATCTTTGAAATCACACTGTTGTTATAATCTCTTCTCAGACAGCCTCAGATTTGCCTTTCCCATGTACAATTTAATTTGAGTATTTCACACAGATCCTTCATTTCTCAAATCTGTTGCTGCACTTAAAGAGTTATTATTGAATTAAAATGTTGCCTATAAAAGAACAGCTAGATACCTAAGCATCCAGAGCGAAAGCTTCAAAAACATACTACGATGTAGGAAAGCTTCTGTTATGAGTAGAAAACTTTGTTGCAACACGATATAATTATGGAGGTCAGCCATTTCTCACTCTAGTTCATCCCTAAGTTGCGTTAAAAAGGACTTTTCAAACCCCGGGAGTGTCAGACACTGCAGAGACTGCTGAACTGCAAATACTTTGTGTTTTTCAGACGGCCTTTGGTTTCGGAGACGTGTGAATGATTGGGTGAAGTTGTCCTCTGGCTGTTCAGATATCCAATCATTTACTGCTAAGGACAGAACACTGGGCTGGGATTCAGGAAACTTGGATTTAATTTCCAAAGCTGTGACGGCCTGATGGATCACCCTGGGCAGTCGCTCCGTTTTTTGTGCCTTATTTTTTCTTCTGGAAAACAGGAAAAGTAAGTCTGACCCTGATACCTATTGATGAAAAGTAAAGTATGATAGATGGCCATTATTATTATTACTCATAAAATGTTATGCTGTACTTTATATAATCCTTCTTCTAATTTTTTTTTTTTTATTTTGGGATAGAGAAGACATTTTGGGTCTCTCACAAAATACATGTGATGCCATAATGAGAGTAACCAATTTTCTTCCATTGCTTTTTCTGCTTTCAATAAAGCATGTGACTTTGAAGACAAAGCATATGGAATCAATCCTTCATTAGGATGGCTATGTATATGTACAAAAACTTGTAACAATTACTATTTTATTACAGGTTTCTGTTACTTTTGAGTACTTCTTCACTCTCTTTAGTTTTCTACACTAGAAATAGTACTAATATCTAAAGGCTACTTGCTGTATTTGCAAAAAATTGGTATTTATACTCCCCATAGCACTAATTAAGCCACAGAAGTGATGTTAGAAAGGTCTTGATCACTAAAAAAAATCACTGATATGGAAAGAAAGGATGAGATGATTGTGGGAAACTGTTGCTGTCTGGACTCTCTGTGCATCCCATCCTCCTCTTCCCTCTGAGGCTGCAGAAGTGGAAGACAAACCAAGAACTCTGCAGTGGGACCCGTGAAGCAAGCTGTGCAAGCCACATGGCAGGTAGCAGCACCTCCTCATCCACTCGCGTCTGGACCCTCTGGAGGATCTGTCCCAAAAGCTAAAGAGCAGTTCTGTAAGTGGAATTGATCTGTAGCTCTTTTGCGATCATTGACAGATGGGAGTTGGAAGAGAGGAGCGAGAATATGTTTTTCATGGCCTGGATCTGGCCCGCAAGAACTTGGTGAGCAGGAGAGGAATGTTTCTCACCCAAAAGGCACAAATGGGAAGTTGATTTTAGCTTCTAAATGCAATTCTTCCCCCCCATTTAGGGCCTTTTTCCTTTATCATCTCCTCACTCCAGAGTTTTTTCTTTCTTAGTCAGTAGCAAATCCTTAAGGCTTAGGCAATGGCATGACTGATGGAATCTGTCAGAGAAATGTGAGAAGTGCAGCCACTTTTGTGTTTCCTACATTTTGCTGTTTTCCAAAGTACTGTGAGTTCTGCACTGTTCTGACAGATACAGCTGAGTTTGCCATGGGAAACCGCACAGCCACGTTTCTGCTTTCTGTGCTGAGATACAAGGAGCTGCAGATCAGATTTGGGTGTGTGCCAGGGAGCCCTAGCCACTGTCCCAGGTGCGATTGTGGCAGGTATTGCACAGCCATGGCTCTTATTGTCACCAGGCACTTCCCTGACTGCTGTGGAACATCACATGAAACTTTTCAATTTCTGTGCCAGGCTGAGTGCATAGATGGGTTAAGTTTAATAAGTTAAGTTAACGTAAGCAGGGCTACAGAAAGATGAGTGGCAGTCAGGGACCTGCAGTACCCCACCTGGGCCTTGGGGTCCATGGGCTGCATCTCCAGTCCACATGATTTCTGGACTTGAGTCAGGACTGTTTCCTAGTGAGGGGAATGGGTGTTCAAATACACATCTTTGGGCCTCCTGTTTCCTCCTGGCTCGGTCTAAGCAGCTGTGCATTCAACATGCATGACTCTTTGGTTGCGTCTCAAACTCCCCACTCTCTGTTCCCTCTGTAGATAGCATGGAAAAGGCCTCTGACACAGTAGCTCAGCCAGTTATAAGAGTTACAACTAGCTAGAGTTGGAGGTGTCTAATTAAATACTCTAGAGATCTTAATTTCTCTGTCTTCATTTCAACAGAGGAAGTCAAGCTGACACCTAACTTAGAGCATTAGCCATTTCACTGAAGTCAATGGGTTGATTGCAAACGCTCATGAATATGTCCCTATGCATCCCTGCCAGGTGAGGAGCAATGTCTCTGTACTTCCAGGCAGGAAGCCACAGGTCCTGAATCCTCAGGGCACTCATACAGGTATTTATATCTTTCAGTAGTTCCTTTAGATCCAGGGAATGGCTTGTGCTTAAAGTTAGGTATGTGCTTAAATGATTTGCTCCCTGTTTTGAGTTCCCTAAGAGTAGTAAGTTGCAATTACTCAGAGTAAGATTGAAGATTGAAGACTGTTTAAGTGCATTGAACTCCTCAATAATTTGTGAAAGTTAGAGCATTGTGGTGTTTGAAAGAACAAATAATGTGGTAGATAAAGAGGAGAGTCTGTTCTCAGGGAGAAAAGAGTTCTTGGAAACTATTGTTCCAAAACTGGATGCCTGGGTCTGCCTCTTTGTGAATGCACCAGACACAAGTTGTTGCAGCAGCGACAGAGGAGTATGTTAATCTTAGATGGCTTCAATGCATTGGAAATTTCCCATTACCTTTTTCCCAAAAAACCCATTCCCAATCTGGTTTATGTTAATCTTAGATGGCTTCAATGTATTGGAAATTTCCCATTACTTTTTTCCCAAAAAACCCATTCCCAATCTGGTTTATCCAGATTTAACTCAAGATCTGCACATGAAGTATTCAGGTGAGAGAGCACAATTTCTGTTGGACTAAATACCACAGGAAATTTTGTAACCCTGCAACAAAACACTGCAAGTGACCCGTTAACAAAACAATCTGGTATGGAATAATATAATTTATACTTCTGCATTTAACTACATCTTTGTTGTCTCTAGCTATCTGCTCTCTTTGTGTCTTTAACCTTGCTAACATATCTATCAAAAGAAATTGAAGACCCTGTTGCTTGATCTTTCCCACACAGTTGTACATGAAAACAAGACAACAAAGTAGTAGCTTTGAACTTACACTGCTTAAGTCCAAATGAGACGTCCATTGCAGCATATGAGAAAAGAAAGGAAGAAAGACTGAAGTGATTTCTTCTTTAGCTAATATTTTTTCTCTAATAGCTCTGGAAATTCTACAGGGAGGTATATGTTTCTGTAGCATAGCAAAGTCATCAGGCAGGACATATTAGAGCAGGTGTGGTGATTCTCAGTGATTCAGAAGCCAGCTTATGTGAAATAAATTCAGTTTGAGGCTAAATAAAAGGTTTGGTTCAGTTATAGGAAAGTGAAGGTTATTATTATTATTATTTTTTCATCTAGAACTTTTTAAGGACTCGGTATGTTGTGAGTCACTTTCCCTATTTTGTGTTATTTTCCATTTTCATAGCACCTCCCTTCCTGACTTTAGCAAAGCAAGTTCCTAAGTACTGTGAGAAAGGCTGTGCTCCTAATGATAACACTGATGATGTTTGCAGAGCTGGGAAGCCTCATGAGAAAACTTGTTATGCTGATCCAGAAGGATCAGATAAGCTTCTTCTACTTCAATTGGATCAAAAGTGGAGTACATTTTAAGAAAAGCACTTGATACGTGTTTTCAGATTTTTGAGTCACTTTTTAAGCACACGTGAGGCGGAGAGGCTCAGCTGACACGAATCATGTTGAGGGAGCTCTGTCAGGCTATATCTGCTTAATAGCCGCTGCTGCAAAGTTCTCCCAGTGCTCTTAAGATAATAATTCAGCACATTAAAGAACTTTGGACTACCTTAGTGGAATTGCCTAAATTATAACAAATGTTAAGTTGACTTGTAACATCTACAAACAAGGCTATTTGTTTCTTACTTGGTGCAAAGTTCAAAAGGGCGCAGAGATAAACAAGGGAAAAAAGACACGTTGCCTAGAAGCATACTTGAGAAATAAAATGAATGGAAATTTGTAGAGTTCACCATTCAGTGCTTGCTTAATCAATACTGATAAGTAGTGACCGGTACACCTTCTAATGATGAGGGGCTTCAAGAAGATTACCCGGCGATTTTTGTACAGCACTCACTTTATCATAGACAACGCAACTCTTGGAACAATGCACCACAGTTTACTTCCTTGGTTCTTTTTTGTTAAATGTTAGTGACCATTTTGACAATTTTAAAATCAGAACGAGTAGCATTTGCCTGTAACAAAAATTACAGATTTTCCTACTTACTGCCCTAGGCTGAATACTTCCAATGCATCCAGCCATCCGTTTCCTCTGTTAATGTGCTTTGCAACAGATGGACTGTATTAAGTCTATCATTTGGTGAACATGTGTGATTGCCAGCTAAGTAATTTCTGTTAATTTCTTTATACTCATGATCTCTTCTTTCAGGACAATATATTCATCCCTAAATCATGTTTTAGCAAATATGCCGGCCTTCCTGCTTTTTGTGTCAGCCTACTGGTTTGAGTGGTCATCTAGTTTACGGTAGATACCCAGAAATCCTGAGCAGGCTTGATGACAAGATTTCTGTGTGCCCTGATTTACTGGCATGTTCTGACCATTTGTGCCCATGTTGTCTTTCCATGGGCAGCAGACCCAAAACTCCACGTGGTCCACAAAACTTGGCTGCGTAATCCTGAGCCAAAGAAAGTATTTTTGAATTCTTGCAGTCTGTGCTACTTTGTAATCCTTACTTTCTAAGTATAAATATGAATATTTGGTTATATAATGGCTGTAAGTATATGAAGGAGGAGAACATCTGTTTGGGTCTGCTTTATGAGTTCTTATTTATGACTAGGTAGAGAGTTGTGATAATTCTATGGAGCTTTCACTGTAATTTTCATCAACAGCAATCCCCTGAGGCTACCAGATGTTTTGATGCCAGATCTTATCTGTGAAGACACCTTAACGTTATCTTAGTTCCTGTTTCCATTCTGGGCTTCACATTCTAATGCTTTTAATGAAACAAAGTTTTTACATGCCACTGTGTTTCAGTTGTATACAGTAAATTCTTACCTTGCTGTCAAAACCAGAACAGAACATAAAGGAACATAGAGGAAACTGTTCTTCTTTTAACAGTGACTAAATAATTCTTCCACTTTTTAAGAAGTACTTTGTACTTTGACCTGCATGTAAATTTATTTAAAATAAGTATGAGCTAGAAATAATTAAAAAGTACTTTGAGCAATTTCACAAAACATAACATTTGTTAAGAGAACAAGTTCTTTAAAGTAACACATTTGTATTATTTTAAGTAGGAAATAACTGGGAATAAGAATTTGTGGCAGAGGAAGTTAAAAGACCTGAACCATAAAATGTAGCTCTGTTGTTTAATACATGATGATTATATTTTACTGCAACATTTCCAGCCGAAAAAACAGGACTATTAAATCCACACATAATTTGAAGAGCTTCAAGATCGCAAATAACAGTGCCTAAATAATTAAAGGATGTTGGTATTACTATGCAACTGCATACCTTGAAGTCTAGGGTCAGAACAAACTGTGAAATCCTCCTTCCAAATTTCATCCGTTAAAACTAGATCTAGCAGACGGTTAGTGTTGTGAAAAGACAGGTCTAATTTGGAAACCTAAGTTTTTAGTTAATGTGTTACTAAGTAACATGAGGTGTTTTGAAATAATATCAAATTTCCTTCCAACTTAGTCCGAAAACTGGTACATTGTCCTCAGTTTTCATTCTCAAAAAAAGCTAAATTTGGAAGGTGAACACCTATTTCAGGAAGAAGTGATTATTTGTTAAAGACTGCGCATATTCCTTGAGATAGAGCTAGATGTTTCATGTTACTTTAAATGCATTTATCAGTGCATTATCAATGAAGGTATCGTTTACAGTGCTTCTGCCTGTGCGAATGGACTGGAAAAACCTTTTCCTCTTCACGCTCAATAATGTTCCATGGGGAGTGGCAGAAACTTTGTCACTGTCAAAAACTCTATCAGCCTCTGCAGTGATCAGGCTGCACTCGCTGCAAGCTCAACAGACAGTCACCTGCACCGGCAGCGCAGGTAAAGTCCTAAGCTAAGTGGTAGTCTTGCAACGAAGTTACACATGTTTTAAGGGAGTAGGTGTTCTTGGATGTACAGTCTTCCCTCTGTTTCTGTTTGCAAAACAGGAAATGAGAGGTGTGTTCAGAGGCAAAATAACAAATTCATTAAAATTGTCTGTAAAAAAAAAAAAAGGATTGTACTCTAAAAATATGGCTGATGGAAGTGAATGAGCTCTTTAGCTCAGAGGTCCATTTTTTCTAGAATGTTGTTTATACAGGCGCTTCCTTGTGAAATTAAATGCCTGACTTGTATTGCTTTTTCATTGTAATCCTTTAAAATGCCACAAGGGGAAATAAAAAGGGAAATTTTGAAATCTGTTAATCTTTAAATGTTTAGTAGGGTTCCACTCCCCATAATGTGATTTGATGTCCAAATATAGGTAGGAAGGAAGTAAAGATTGTTACTCTATCTCTTAAAAATAAAGATGGAAAATGTGATAACAGTTTTGCTAAAGTCTAAGCTTTTACACTGAGAAAACAAAAAAGGACTTTTGTGTCAACCTAGATCCAAAGACTTTGAATTGGTTAGTTAGTTGGAAACGCTTAACATCGAACGGTATTTCCTAGCAATTCCCAGGGTGGTGTTTGGGAGTGCACTCTTCCCTGTGAGCTGAACTCCCCGGAGGACTACACAACCTAGAACATAATGAAGAATTCCCCTCTGAACAACGTTGTGTTATATGCTCTGAGATGAGCATAATTATGGAGAGAGAGTTTGGTAAGGCAGCTTGCACTTCAACTCCTGTAACGTGTTGCAATTTAACATACTTAAAGTGAAATGTTGTGCATCAGCCCTGGACTGAACTGGAAGCTTTCTTTTGCTCAGCACTTTTGAAATACAACATTTCAGCACGCTTGGACCAAAACTATTGGAACTTTTTACTGCGTGAAAACATTTGGTATTCTAAATTTTGTCGAGGCAAAGAGCAAGTGTTGAAATACACATCTTCTCCTGGGCTGGAAATCTGAAATTTGGTTAATGTTAGGTTGGGAGAAAATTCTTGTTGGGATACAGTCTGAGCTGTAGTGATCCTACAAAGTGAGTAAAATGCCTGCTGCAACATGTCTGTATTTGTACTTCTCATTGTCGTACGGGGCAAAGGAGGGAAGTACTATTCAACATTAATGAGACTATGTTCCTCAGGAAAAGACATTGCTAGCTCTGGGCCCAAATCTTGATGGGGCTAAACGTGGCGTTTCTTTAAGCCCGTACATGGAAGGGCAAAAGTCAAGTTTTTAGGATCAACTGTTAGGCTGGTGCTGAATAATCCCTGCAATATACAGGACTTTGCTAAGACCTGTCCTTTGGAGCAGCCCTGAGAGGATAAAGTAATTTCAGAAATGTAAAAAACTGAGTCAGCATCAGAATTAAGAACTGACCCCAAGGATATCAGGTTCCCGTTGGCTACAGTGACTACCAAACTGTGCACTTGCCTTGTTAGAAGACTATAGGAAGTGCATTTCAGTACGTTTTGTGCAACCACGCAGTGCAGTTGACATGCACCCAGTCCAAGTCACTAAACGTTCAAACTAGCAGAGCTACCCCAATGACTGCTAAAATATTAATAGAGTCCCAGGCACCGGAGCGACTGAGATTATGGCAAGCAATTTCTTGCCTTTATAAACTGGAACAATTATAGTTTAAAGTGTCCAAAAAAGTACCCTTGTTTAAATTGTCCTCAGGAATACCACTATATGTTTCAGTAACTTTATTTGTGATCCATAAAACCAAGAAGCAATGTTCTGAATTAGACGTGTTGAAAACAAATTGTATTAATGACGTTTTTTACTGCAAACGTAGCTGGTTCTAATGCATTGGTAAATTCCAGCTACTAGAGTCTCAAATGATGCAAGTGAGCATAAGGCCATCAATTTCAATGAAGTTACGCTAGTTTATATCATCTTAGTAATTTAGTCCCATATATTGCATAATCAGAGAAAAAAGATACAGATTTGTGGAATTATTTGCTTTCATAACTCCTCAATTGCCCTTCTTTGCTGGATTTATGAGTAATTGACTCATAAACCAGTCTGAATTAAATTAAATGTAATTACTGAGTACTACCTTTGCATCTGCAGCTCAGAGATTGTTTTAATGAATTATTCTGCTGTTTTTTCAGTGTAAGTCTACCAGATGCATTATCATCTGTGAACTTCCCTGTTTCTTCCTGCACATGAACAAAAGGTTTTGGGAGCACTGTGTGGTAATAAGTGGGCCCTAAACTCCCAAATTCTCCAATGGAAGACATGGGAAACCAGGTACGTTGTTCAGGAAAATTATTTGAACTTGCTATCACTGACTTAGAGGTATCTGAATGAGCAGGAGGAATAATCCTGTTTTGGTATATATAAATTTCAAATGCAGTAACTGCTACTTACTTGGAATAATGACTTTTTTTTTTCTTCTGTGAATATAAAAATGCTGCAGCCAGAAGTTGAATCTTAGATACATGCTGAAGCAATTCTTTAATGATCTATTCACTGTAAAAAAAAGACTGTAACTAAAAAAGATTGGACACTGTAAATCTCCGCAAAACATTTTTTCATGAGTTATATATTTAGTCATTCGGTATTTGGAAAGTTTCAGAATAGTCTTGATGCTGCCATATTTAGTTTAAAATATGCCACAAGGCAGACCTGGCTTCATTTCACATGGGAAAAAAATTCATAGATTCAGGGGGTTTATTATCAGGTAGATTTACCCAAATATTCAACCTACATGGACCTTCTCCAAGCTTCATCCCAATTATTTGGATTATAATTGCTGTTATTACGAGTTTAAATATTCAATTTGAAGTCAAATTTTAAAATAAGAATGGAAATAAGACATATAGATGAATTTGAAAATATGGAGTGCTGAAAACGTACTTACCTTTTCTTCATAATTGGATCTTAGATATTCAAGCACTCAAAATCAGGTTTTTACAGGTTTTTGCCCTATATTTGTTACCATGGTAGCTCGTCATAATGTGTGTTGTAGAGTTTTACCTGCCCTACCTTGTGAGCTGAGCTGCACTTGCGAGCCTTTACAGAACCTGTATCTTAGTACAAACACTGGTCTAGATTTAAATTATAGTAACAGTTGGGCTGGTCAAGAATAGCTTACCAAATCACTGTCTTTAAGCCAAGAAGCTTTGTGAAATTATATTGTTAAATTCTGTTGCAAACAAAAGGTTGCATGGCATTTTTTTAATGGATGAGCATTCATTCAGCAGAACCACCTCTCTTTGGGTAAACAGCCTGGCCTGTATTAGTTTCACAGCTTGACGATAATTACATTATTGGCTATAATGTAATGTTAGGAAAAGCAAATGAAAAACAAAATCGCATCAAAAGAGAACATTTAAACTAGAAGGCAGTCTTTGTATTAGGAGTTACTTTCATTTCATTTGGTTAAATAATTCTTTTGTGATAGTTACACATAAAAATATCCTAATGGAGTAAACTCTATGAATTGGGGAAGCTGCACAAATGTTATCACTACACAATAAGTAATTCCCAGACAATGTACCAAGAGAAGATAACTCACAGTTGTACGGTTTTGTCATATTTTGTTAAAAGGATGTTTTGCAGTAAAAGTTCACTGTAGTCTTGCTCATTTTAAAGAGCATTTTTACAAAGCTAAACTCATCTATGTTTTAAAAATGGTGGAAGAGGAAATAGTGACAGAATTAAAAAAAAAAAGAAATATTTGGCTACTGAGTAACACAATGAAGATTATGTTCATATTCTTATTGATTCTTCTACTAATTTTTCTGCTAATCTGAGAAGTGTTTTCTGTCTGGTAAAGCTGCTGTCATAATGTGTTGCAACACTGCATGCCAGAAACGATCAGAAAAAGGTGAAGAGACCCCAAACCTACTACCCCCAACCTGCTAAAGACACGCAGATACTGAAAAAAAGAAAGAAGCTCTGTTTTGTTCTCTCTTTTTCTATTGGGGAAAGGCTTAGAAGGTACCTGGTAGAATATAGTTTGGAATAAAGGTGGCATGCTCAGGGATTGGGATCACACAGATATGATTAAGAATGCGCCCTCGTTTTCCAGACAGGTTAAACAACTACATTTCACTGAACAGTGACTAATCATGTAAGTAAGGAAGAGCAGCCTAGACCTATTTTACAGTCAGGGTAATGTGGTAACATTTCTTTCACAGGCAAGACTGTGAAAACACATCATGATCAAAATAACTCTGGATTAAATAGATGACAGTGCATTTCTTGAAGATTGTACGGTGTCTCGATTTTTTTTTTTTTTGCTGACAGACACATGATGAAAATCCACACTGGTATCAGGAGGTGAGGGAAGCAGCTCTCCTTTGGAGGCAATCAACTATATGTCAGCTCATACTTGGACTGCCTCTATTAAAAGCTTTTCTTCTGCAGTGTTTTAAGGATAAAAGGGAGGTCACACAAAAAGTAAATGATAATGTGCATAAGTTTTGTAGGTATAGGCTTTGTATATTGAATAATCTTTACACAAAGGCTGCCCCAACTCATGTAGTACCTTTGGTGAAAGGATGTGAAGAACTGTTTCCCCTTCCCTGGCTTGTTATTTTTTTCCCATCAGTTTTTTTTTTTCATACACATTTGAAATGCTGGGTTTATCTATAATACTTTGAGAGAAATAAAGTTCTCCTAACAGCATGTTTTCTGGGGATGCCATATGATGGAATAAGTTAGCACTATAACAACATCCTCTTCATAATGCAAGACTATACAGAAGCTGTGGTGGATGGCTCAGTAAGAGGTTTATGAATTTGTTTTTGTCAAAGTAATAACTGAGATATAATGACTTGACTGAAGAAAGAAAACACATTGTTAGTATTACAGATAGTATTACAGCTAGGAAGGTTAAACATAATGCAAACTGTTTCCAGGTTATTTGGAAATATTCAAAGGTGGAATAGAAAAGCAAAGCAATCTTGCTGCTGCAGGCAGAATGGATGAAACAGGCAATTAAAAGTTGGAAATCTGAAGCAAAAATGACTAAGATATAAACAAGTTTTCTTTTATGATTTTTAAGAGACTGGAGGGAAAACAGCTGTTACAAAATCCAGCACACTCATTCATTAGAATGTTTAGTCAGGAGTAATGAATATCCAAGAAGTTGCAGCAACTTTCTAAAATATTAGACCATGACATAGCCCAGGCTGTGGTTTAAAAGCTGTTTTCCAGAAAGACCACTGGTGGGAAGATGCTAACAAGCGACTCTGTAGTAGATTCAGGGAGTCAAATTCATGTCCTTAAACCGCTTCTTTTTCCTACCTGAGTATGCAGACAGCTTTATCAAACATAAAAGCAGTTTTATACCCAGTTGTGCAATAGACACAACACAGTACAAAGTTGTACAGGCTCAGGACCTCTTCTGTTACAGAACTCTCCATCCATTGTCGCATACAAGAGAACCATGGTGAAAATACAAAAGGTAAATAGATAGAAGTCTTTTGAAGCAAGAGGATGCTATAGCACCAGTTGTCCAATAAGCTGTGTAGGAAATTACTTCATTTTAAGTAGTGTGGATTAAAATATGATGTGAAGTGTGTTGGAGTGACCACACAGTAACTTTGATTGCTTTGGCTCCCCAGTTGCAGTGACATATATTGCTATGTGCTTGTTTAGTTCTTCCCACTTTTCATCATAAAACTATCTTTCGTGATGCAACCTGGTTTACACAGGACACATTTTTGTGAGGTGTTTTCTGTTAAAGTATGTTGAACCTGTCTCTGTAACCAGAGCCCTCTTTGACTCTCCTTTCCCAAGATACTTGAAGTGGTCATTAGAAAAAAACAAGTTGTTGCTTCTGATATATTGTAGTAATATAGTCATAGCAGCCTGTTCGTAGGAATAAAATAAAACAATATAGCAATTGAATAGAAAAAAAAGAAGCAGGGAATCAATTGATACTTAAAATATATATTTTGGTAAAAAAAAGTCTCAAGGAAAAATTGAAATAATGTAATCCCACCTCCTGTCTAGTCAGGCTGCATTTCAAACCTTGAAAATGTAGAACAGTCACTCAAATATTTCTTACACATTAGGCTCATGAGAAAATTATGAGAATGTCAAATCTCCAAAAGAGGAGCTGTGAATCACAGCCTGTAGTAGACCAGAGAGCAGAAATTGTGGAAAGCACTTTTGCTTGGGATTTGCTGTGAAGATGGTCGTGCTCAGACTAGTTCCTTAAAGGCACTCAAAGTTTCTATTTTCTCAAGGGCTGTTTCTTCTCTCCGTTGGTTTTTTATTCTGACATTCTGATTCATCTCAATTGCCTTTCATTTATCTAGCAGAGAGAGAAGAGGTAAATCACGCTTTCTGAACTATCTGTCAGAGAGAGGGAAAGAAACAGGCAGACTGTCAGAATTGGAAATAGAGTTTTTCACTCATTTCAGGTTCAGCCGCCAAAGCATGGGATCAGTGCTGATGTAAATATGTTAGCTGCAAGTTTAGGAAAAGAATCAAAAGATTTAAGTCCAGATTTGGAATTAATTACGTTAAAATTCAGCTGCTACTAGAGCAGGGGTAGATCAGAATCAGCAACTAGCAAAGTGCCCCTCCAGTTTAAATTCTGGAAGCTGAATGGCTATGGTGGCAAATGCCACCAGGGTACTGCTTCCAAGAGATTGTGTCCCAGCAGGAACTGGCACAGCTAGAAAAGCACTCTCCGGGGTCAAGGGAGCTGGATAAACTGCACTGCAGCAGGCAAGCAGCGGTCCTGTTTGGTAACTGGCAATGGATTAGGCAGCAGGTCATACAGGAATTGCTGCTGCTGGGCAAGGTCTTGAGGGGTTGTGCTGCTGGCCGCAGCAGGAGCAGGAGTATGGTTGAGTCTGAGCAAATTGATCTTTAGCAGAACATTAATTTTTTATTTAGCTATCCTGACCTGGAGCACAGGCCAGCTGTGGAAACCAAACAATGCAGCTAAGCAGGAGAGAGGTCATTCTAGGAATGGGATAGGAATTAAAGGAAAAGAAAAAAAAAGGTTGTGCAAGATATGGAATGAAAATTAAAAGGATAACTGTAATTTACAAGCTGTGGGCTAGAGCAGAGAGTACAAAAATTGCCCATTAACTGCATTTTGGTTGAGCCTTATACTTTTGAGTTATTATTTGTGTTTTATGCTTTCTGCTTCTGGTACAATTATATCATAAAATATTAGTTCATTAAAGTAATTTTTATTTCTGGGGTGGACTGTCAGCATTTCAGCAAGCCAGCCAGGCTGCTTCCAATGCCTGCTCTTTGTCAGAATGCTTTGGGAGACAGTTTCTCTTAAACTGTCTGTATTTCACACCATCTTAAATCATCAGGACTCTGGCTTTTCTCTCTGCCTTGTTCCCCAGATAGGATCCATCTGGCAATGGGATACTCACTGGCAGGCATATGAGGGAGTTATCTGCAGTGAATGGGAAAATACTTTACAATGAGTCTTTGATGTTTGGATATAGTTCAGAGTTCCTCCCCTTTTGAGTATGAATGAATGGAGGGAAAAGGGAGGTCAGTGTCACGGGTCGGAAAAGATTCATCGGTTCACCAGCCTCAATTGCATGCGGAGGCTGCTCCTCCCACCTCCCACAGTTTCCCTCTGGGGAAAATGCTTGTCAGCTTTTTTCTGCAGTGGAGCTTTTTTTGAGAAGTCCATCACCAGGTGCCACTGTTGGATGTTGGTGTTAGCTGGGATACAGTCAAAAGTACCCATCAGTAAGAAGCGTCTGGTCTTAATCTGGTGAAGTGTGTCCATTAATTTACCTGGCTTGGGATTCAATCTCTGCGAGCAGAAACGTTATTGCAACACTCCATGATTAATTGCAAGTATGCTTGGGATAATCATCATCTTTACATAAGACTTTTGCTTACCCTCTGTACATTAAGGGTCTTGCATAGGCCTTATTTTCATCCTTTTAAAGAGAATCCCACCCCACCTGGCACTTCTAGCATGTGTGTCTCAGGAAAGTGAAGAGTCCAGGATTTGTGAAGATGCCCAGTGATCCAGGTTGCCTTTCTTGTGCATCTGCAGGGAATCTTTCACATGATGACCAAGAGGAAGGATGATCAAGTAAGTATTTGCACATACCAAATCGAGGCACATTTGAGCAAACTGAGATTACCAGCTATGGTCTTTCCAACAGCAGTCCCACCGTGAAAGACTGAGAGTGATGCGTATCTTACTAAGACACATAAAGACTAGGTTGTGAAACTTGTTAAGTCAGTAACTGAACAGATGATTGGGAGAAAGCACCAACCATATTATTAAAGGACAGAAACTTACAAGATTTTTGTGTTATTAAGTGATAAAAGGATGTATTTAATATAACAAAATGTATTTGATCCTAAGTCCAGATCATTAGATTAAGGTTGACAGCGATAAGAAAAATTCCCTTGTTTGAAGGACTGGAAAATTTTTGTTGAACAACGTGTCTGATATTGGGGAAGAAGTGTATCAGACACAGCTTTAAAGTAAAGAAATGTGATTCTTCAGAGAAAGCACGTTTATTTCCTTACTCTTGTGTTAGCAATTGTTTTCATTCATATTTTTAATTTCTTCTTTTACTTCTGCTTGATTTTCATAGTAATATTAATTGTGAAAATAATTCCTTCCTCTACAGATTTGCAATGGCTATAATGGAGGTGTGATCTGGAAAGACTCTTGCAATGCAGGACGTGCCACCTGCCTCCTCTGTGAACATGGTGGTGGTCTCCAGAGAGGATAAATGGGAAAAAAAGTACCTGCTTCTGTTTGCTGCTCACAGAGGCCAGATGGCCAGATCTCTCAGCCCCTGTTTGTGGTGGACAGTTAATTTGAGACAGTGACGTGCTGTGCTAGAACTGGGTAGGATTTAATAGCCTTGTTTCTGTAGGGA
>NW_010562738.1:57180-77479 GCF_000687285.1 Phaethon lepturus
TCTCCTCTGTGCGTGCCAGGGTCTAGTAGAGGAAGAGCTATGGCTGGGCACTGATGTGCTTTGGTAACCTAAGCACAAAACAGAAAAGAAATAATGATTTTGGGCAGTGACTTACAGAAACTCTGTGCAGGCATGTCCACAAGATCAAGAGACCCCTGAGCTAAGAGAAACCTCTTTCCTACTGCAAACTGTGGCTGTGCTGCTTCCCAGCTGGTTATGTTCAAGCTTAGCTCATGGGTCTAAAAGCACAGTTTATTTAATGCAGAAACAATGCAAGAGAATCTCATTGTTTTATTTTTGAGTTGTCCTTGGCCTCCTTCACAATTTATGTCTTTTCTGTACAAAGCCAGGGTGGGATCCAGCTCCTCCACAGACAAGCTGTTGTATGTCTGGCAGCGCAAACCACCCTGGGCCGTGCTGGTAAAGAAAATTTCTGGCTGGCTCTCCCTGGTTATCCTGGCAGGCTGTATGTTTATTTCAGTAAGTTTAAGATCTTTAAATATTTACTTGGCTCTTTGCTATCCTATTAGAAAATTGTGAGGAAGTTTGTTTCTAAACTGCCAGGATCTCTTCAGCTTGTGAGGTTACCTCTACTTAAATTACTAAGCATAATCGTTACAGAGAAGAAGGAGGAAGAGGTCACTCTGCTGTAAGGCTGAACCAGAACCTCATGTCAAACAACATCGTGTTGGTGGTGAAGCTCCAGGGTCATCCCAAGGTAGTATGCCTATATCTGTTTGCCAGATGTTTATGCTTCAGCAGAACAGTCAAGTTATTGAAACCTTGATCTCCTTGACCTCACTAATTGAAAAATGCTTAAGCTATGATTTTGAGTCTTTGTTCATTATATTAGTGTCAAATGCTTCTTCAGTAATCACACAGCTACTTGGGAGGTGGGGGAATTGAGACATATGAGGGTCAATGATTCCTGTGAAGAAAAGAAAATAGCTTTTCTGGTGCAGATGTGATCAAAGATTAAAATGTATGACAGCACATGCAAAATAATTATGCTCTGTATTTATGGATGGGTTAGTCTTGGCAAATAGAAAACTTTACCTTACCGAGCGCAGACCAAGTACTTGGGTCAGATTTATTGGTACGCTCGGGCTGCTTGGTGCTCTGTCAGAGTGTACATCTAGTTTGTGTGGTTGGAGCAACAGAAAGCAGCCAGGACTTACAAGAGAAACTGGGTCAGCAGACGCTTTATTTTATTATTCTTATTCTTATTCTTATTCTTATTCTTATTCTTATTCTTATTCTTATTCTTTGTTTATTTGTTTATATTCTTATTCTTATTCTTATTTGTTTATTTGTTTATTTGTTTATTTGTTTATTAAAACCCCAAACATTGTCAAACATCACAAAGCCTACACCTGCTCTAGGGTCAATTTGACAAGACAGACTGACTTTTCAGAGGCTGCTACACTTATTTGAAACCAAGCTACTCTTCTACTCTTGAGCATAATTGCTGTAACAAGCGTCCAGCCACAGGCCATACTCAGGGCTGTCAGCCACCCTTTCTCTGCAAGCAGCCAGAGACAGGAGAAGCCTGACTTACAGCCAGGAAAGCAGCAGCCCGGTCCCTGGCTTTGGTAAGGTGATTTCACGCCGCAGTCCCTGCTGTTATCCTGCCCTTTCTGTGCTGAGTGAGGGAGTTCCCGCGGCACGGGGCAATTCACGTATTACATCGAAGTGCTGTGCCAGTCCCTGAAATGCTGATTTAATGGGTGCTGAAACCGTGGCTGGGAAGGGGTTAGCTGCTTCGAAAGTGCTGACTGCTGAGGCATGCTGAGGGAAAGGTGGCACCTCGATCACAGCTTCAGCCTCCTGCATCGCACACGCGTGCTCGATAGGCAATTTGTAAGTATTTGTGGTTATTTACAGCTGATGATATAAATTAAAACCTATGCCAATATTATCGTTTATGTTACCGCCTTAGCTGCTCAGGTTTTCTCTCGGAAATCACTATCGTCTCACCTGCCAGTGGAGATGCTTGTGTTTGCTCAAACTTGCTCCAAGTTGCATGGCTTCACTTGCATAGATACTGTGTTTTGACTGCTTAAAGCAATCTAACTCATTTTGACTAAAACAAATTATGGACCGATTGCCTCAGAGAGGTTGGTCAGCAGATGTGACTGAAAAATATCTTCCAAGTGAGGTCAGTCAAGAACTTTAGCGCCTTGAACTGCCGCACCGGCCAGAAGACCATGCGTGTACACCAGCTCGGCAAGTCTTCTGGGGCACAGGCTGTCACCTGGTCATCAGCACTGTGCCAGCCACTGGCCTCTGCTTGGGATTCAAAGCCTTGCTCCCACAGAAATAAAGGCAAACAATGTGCTTCCGAACATCAAGCAAAAATCTGCCTGTGATTATTTATTACTTTGTCATCCCTTCGATATCAACCTAGCTCCACACAGGGAAGAGCCAAAGAGAATATTGCCAAATCGTGCTGAAAAAATGCAATAACGAGGCGGTTGGTAACTGTATTAGGACTGGGGGAGCAAGACAGCCTAGAACTGCTGTAAAGCAAATCCCAGAACAGGAACTTCAGTAGTGTCATCTCCTGTGACAGATACCTGAGTATTTGTTTAAGAGATTTTATGTTTTTTTTTTTCCCCGAGTTAGGTGGATCCTTTTGTTTAGTTCTTAGATTTACAAGAAGGGCGTGTTTAAGAGCCCCACTTTCTCTACCCCTGCAAAGTACATAAACCCAGTTTTATAATGTGCTCAGTACCATCCTGGTTAGATGAGACCTACCATGAACATTTAGGAAATGATCACGCTGTAAATCAGGCCCTGTAAAATGGGCAAAGAGAGAAAATCTGGTTCTCTCTCTTGTGGTTGACACTAGGATAACAAGGATACTGATATTGGTTGATATCGGCATGCAGACAAGAATGTCAAATACCTCATTTTGTTTTGTTCTTGCTGATTAGTGAAAATGGAGGGTGAGAGATGACCTAGTGAGGCTTCAGATCTAATCAGTAATTGAGACAAATTCCAGACATGAAAAGACTGCCTGATGTTTAGAAATCATTGAAGGCTGAAAAATATTCTCTGTGAGGGAGCTGGAATAAAACAGTTCTTTGGAAAATAAACAAAACCATCAGAAATTGCTTTCAGAAGTTCTGCTGAGAGGTTGATTGCACAACTGCCAGTTTTGTAAACATTTAAGTTGTTTGAATGAGTGTCTTGACCGCAGCAAACAGGCAGCAGAGGGCAACTGATCTTGCTTCCAGCTGTGCGCTGATCAGTGACTTATTAATTGGCTTTGTAAAATTTAAATTTGGGGCTTACTTTTAACTAAGCAGAGTGGAGTTACTGCTGGTATTCCTACACGATGTATGCAAATGAACAAACATTACCTTTTGCTGTATACAATTTGGGAGTGGTTTTGTTGGTATTTTGTGATTCATTCTTCTAGTACCAGTGTATGCAGAACGTCATGCCTAAAAGGGGTCCATTTATTTTGGTTTTCACTTTCTGTTTTCATTTGTTGTTCCATAGTTAAACTGAGGGAGGGGAAATCAGGTCTCACACAAAGCCCTGGTGAAAATGAGTTGACAGGGTATTTATTCTTTGATGCACTTCAGAGAAACATCAACAGTGGCATTTCACTTGGGGAGAGCACATTATCAGAGCTTCTGCAAAGAAAATGTGTTGCATTTCTCAAGGGAGACAATTAAACGGGGGGCATTAAAGTCTTTCACAAACAGAAAACACTTGATATAGTGCAGCAGCTAAGGTTGCCAAGACGTTCCTGCCTCTTTCTTGCTGCAGGTTTTTCCTTAGTTCTCTTAGTTCCTTCATGTAGTAAAAAGACCCACGGCCATTTGGTAGGCAGAACTGAACTGGGGGAGCTAGAAATTCAGCTGTGTTGGCTGAACAGAGGGGCTGGCAACCTGCGATGGCAAAGTGGGCCATCTGGCTGGTGGCCACTTGGCTTCCACGCTGTCAGGCACAGTGTGGTGCCTGTTTGTGGAGCACGGGGTGCTGCAGCAAGCTGAACTCTTCTGCTTCTCTGCCTCCTGAGGGGTGTTACCTGGGAAAGGCTTGAGACAGCAAGCATCAATACACGTGCTAGCTGCCCCTCTGTTGCCATATAAGACAGTCTCACTGTTCAGCTCACGGTGTGTTAATTCAATTCTTATTTCTCTGGAAATACTGTTCTTCTGGGATCAGAAGAAAAAACACTACTAATAAAACATTTTTCTTCAGCCTTCCCCCTTCTCTTTCGCTTATACTACCTTCTTTAAAGAGTTACAGTTTATCCAAGGTCTCTTTATAACTCATTTCTTAATAGGAGAAGCAAATCTCTGCATAATGCTGTCCCTATTTCCCTAACAATCAGAAACCTTCTAGCCTTCCTGACACTACAGCCCAAATCTCCATCATCATTACAGTGCCTTACAACAGTATTAGTTTTCCTGCTGCATTACATCAGGGTATAATGGTATAAGGAATATAGAAGATAAATTATTTAGTCTTTTTGCACAAGAGCTATATGACCAGTAGAAGATACAGGAACTGAACTAAGACATTCACGATCCACCTCCCAGTAATATTTTCTTTTTAGCAGGGCCCTGAGAGATACTGTCAAGGAGAGAGACTGTGAGAGATGTGCCGGCGTGAATTTTGCCACAGTACATGTTCAGTTCATTTCTCAGCACGTTACTGCTCTGGACTGGGGCAAACACATAGACCTTGTACTCCAGAACAGCCTAGAGAAGGAAAGGCAGATACAGGACCCTAAGCCATTTGGTTGAGGGGACAGTCAGATCACTTTTCTTAATTCACACTCATCATCATCTTCTAGTTCCCTACATAGCACTAATACCTCCCTAACATTTTTAATAATTAACCTACAAAGTTCATCTACAAGCAGAAAATCATGCAAGTCTGATATAGATGAATTCGAGAGAGATTCTTGCCTGCTGTGAAACTGCAATTTAATAGAAACAAGGAAGCACTGCAGCACAGCCAGCTACTGGTAGCCATGGGCAGCTTATGCTGGAGGCACCAGGAAAGTCAGTGGTTGCCTAAAGCAACAAGCTGCCTGGAAGGGCAAGATGATCACATGTATGGGTTCAAATACCCCAAATCAATCCTACTAAATTATAAACTTCAGAGGCTAAGGTAGTTTATGAATATGAATTGAATATCATACAATAAGTGGAAATATGGTATGACATTGGTCTCTGAAGCTAGTGCAGACTGTCGAATATGTTTTCCTTCGCTGGAGGTTGTATTATTAGCTTGTTTTTATCCGGATGACATGATGATTGACAGATGGTGTGAATGTAGCCAAAATACTTCCTCAGTTACTAGATTACAATGAATTCTGTTCATTCACCTTCACATCAACTTTGGGTTTGTTGCTCACAAGCTTTCAGCTCTTGCAGTTTCCTGAGAAAACATTTCCAGACAATGGATTTCAAAACAAATTTCTGTAATTTGTCTGAAAGTGCCCATGCACTCTTCTCCCTGGGTACCCAGACAGCATTGTGCCTGCGTGCCTTACTCAGGGCCAGCCTGGCAGGGAGGAAGAGGAGGCTGTGAGTAGAAAAGAGGCCCAGGAGCCAGACTGGGTAATCAGCTGGGCATGGTAATGTAATGTCCATTTACAGTGGGACACTGTATATGTCTTTATATATATATAGAAACGTGATAGGTCTCTCTAGACCGTAAAGCAGAGACAGGAGGGTGTAACTGCACAGCAGAGGTGCTCTGTGGCTTTACCGTCTCCGAACCTGCGTGGCTGGGTGAAGTTTGGGATGCTGTGATCAATCCGTATTGTAAAGATCTGAAAGATAACTAATCCAGAATATATTTGCTGCCATTACGTCGTGAGTGGAGGAAAGAGCTAAACTGACTACCTCCGTGCGTTAACGGTGCATTAATGCTCACGTCGTTTTACTTGCAGGGATCCAGTCCGTCATCTCTGCTGGTAAGCGTATTTCCACATTTTTGAAGTGAAGCCTAAAAAAGTTCAAAATGACAAAATTTCTCAAATTAAAAAGTGTGCTAGAGATACTTAGTACATATTTTCATTTACCCTCTGTTTTTCATCTGTGCTTTGACAAGCAGAGCTAACAAACACTTAAAAGTGACAATGGCCAATCCCGTTTCCTTGAAAATCAATACCACAAGGCCTGACACAGTAATGTGAATCGAGGGTCAGGTTTTTAATTTCCATAAACCCCAAAAGAGCATCTATATTTAATTTAAATGGTTAAAATGGCAGGATTCAAGGTTTTTATTTCTTCTGGTACCAAGTTCTGATCAGACATTATAAATTGTCCGTAAAAACCTGATCAGTTGTTTGTACCTAAATTTAAATGTGCTTCCATCTTCTCCCCACAGGTCTTTGTCACTTTCTTCTGAAATTCCTTGCTGAAGTAAACTTTTACTTCATTCAGAGAGAATGAATGAAAGCATCTGTTATACTAGTAAGTTAATTGTCTGTATATATACTTATATTTAAAATATTTTAAGAGGAAGAAAGCTCTAGCAATTCTTTCATTAGCTCAGATGTTGTCGCTTGTTCTTTTGGAAGTGGCTGGCACCCATTCAGCCACTAAATGGCTGAGTCCTTTGGTGACAGCCGAGGGATGGTATTCCTTGACACCGCAAGCAGTGAGTTCTTTGGGAGAATCCGACTCAAGAAATTCATTTGCCAGGCCGTTCTCATTGCAAACATTTGTCAGACCTGGAGCTGGTCCTGGGGAGGGTTTCGCTGACAGCCTGGGTGAAAGTGGATTGTAGAAGAAGTGGTTTTGACTGCACCAGGAAAGGACACCAGGCTAAAGGCTGTAGTGAGAGGAGGAGAAGGAAAAGGAAGACAATCAGTTCATCCTTAAACCTCTCACGAGTTGTCTGCTTGCAGGCATCTGCACCTGTCCTGAACTGCCTGGGCCACTTCTATGAACCTTGCAAACATACCTCCTGATATAGTCTAGATGTACACCTGTAACAAGCAATTGGTAATTTTAGAAGGTGGTGGAAATAATAAATTTAGGACGCCTTACAGCAAAGCTTTGCATCATTTAAAAATAAAAGCCCTGCAAAGATCATATTTTCTGTCTTCCTTTACTACATCTCTTTCACCTGATTGCAGAATTCTGCTGCTGCAAGCAGAAAAGCATTAAGATTCCAGCTCACAGCATGTAGCACACTGTATATTCACATAATCACAGTTGTATATGAGGATGCAGTCCCATTCTGATAATAGCCAATGTCTATAACATTTAGATTAATTTACTTTTTTTTATTACGTCTTTTCCTTTTGGGATTCTTTTAAATAAATTCATGTAAGTCAGTCACCTGGAAATAGAGTACATTGATTTAGCTCAATGCATTAAATCTGTTTTAGTCTGGATGCATGTATTAATCACTGTTAGTCCCTATGAAATACTTGAAAATCTTAGAAAATAATGATGTATGTTGAAAGTAAGTAAGTGAAGCTGAAGTAAAAAAATATTGTTTGGTTTTGTAACAATTGTAGCAAGGGACAATTAATTGTTGACCTGATAAATAAGGGGAAATTGTTTTTGTGTTACGACAAAATTATGCTGAAGATATTTTGCTATAGCTGTGCTCTTCATTGCCATATTTATCTCCTTTTCTATCTTATCATCCAATTACTATGTAGTTGTAGTTGTAATTGTAATAACAAGAGAAATAGAATATCCTCTGTTCTATATCACTACATGTGTCTCTATATCCTGTGACACTACTCTTCAACTCCTACTGGAAAGAAAATGAAATGGGGAAATATTAAGGCAGAGTTGTATTTTTATCCTCTGGTTCAGTGGGACTATTCTTGCCTTTTAGCTTCTGTTCTACAAGAAGGTCAAGAAAACCTCTGCTGTGTTCTCATTTCTAATTGCAAGTCTCTCCTCTCCCTACCTTCTCCCAGTGGTGACTGCAAAAACCTGTCCATGGCATTTTACAAATGCTCACAAAGACGAGCAATATTTAAGAGTCTTTAATACATTTCTCCTGTCTTTTTCAGCCCTGCCATCCCCCTTCGTACAGTTGACCTGTGCTAGGGCTGTTACCGGAGGACCAGGCTCCGCTGTAGAACCCAAAGAGGAGTTAAAGGTGGGGGATTGGGCACGTGGAGTCATTTTTACTGTCTTGGTACCATTGCTGCTGTGAGGTTAGTACGTTTTTCCTCATGCAGAACATGAGAGATCTGTGGAAGCTGTTGCTTTCGTGAGACAATCTATGAATATTTAAATTTTTTTTTTTGGAGGAAAATTATTTAACTTTATAATTTCTATCCTCGGATTGCAGTAACAGATGGTGAGGAAAAGAAATATTGCAGTTCTTAGCATGCTGAACTCAGGTTGATCTTGGCTTTGCTCAGCTTGCTTTATCTCAAAAAAAGCTAAGTGGCAGTAAGGGAACGAGATCATGAATATGTGCACTTCAAAACATTTTTATGTCACAACCACTAGGGATCACCCGGGACATGCAGTCAGAAAAGATTGCTGGTATACAGAATGCTAACTCTTACATAGACACTGACAGCAAAACTCACAAAAACCCATGGACTGCTACATAAAACTTTACTCAAGGCGTTTTTTGAGGCCCAAGCTCCTTCCTAACAACGTCTTTGCTTTTTACAACAGGAATGCAATCCTGGTAGAGCAAAGCTTCTTTCAGCCATAGGGTCTGTAAAACCTCTGGATTTTCTGTCTCACTGACACCCACTTGGCCTCTTCACGTTGAATGGCTTTGCCAGAAGGAGCAGGGGGAGAAGGAAGGGCTACACAGTCCCAGAGGAGGGATGGAGATGCTCTCTGGGTAGATCTGAACACCAGTCACTCCTTTCTTCCAACAAAGACAGTTCCTGAGAGCAAATCAGCATAAACCAAAAAAGCAGGGAAGAAGACTGCAGAGGACTTTATGCTTCTCTTGCAAATTCTCTTACAGAATGAGAAACTATAAAAAGCCAAGCTCTTGTGGCAGGCACTGCTTCTTGCTGTCTATCCAGGTCCAGCTCCCGAGCTCAGCAAGAGCTGGGGAGTTTTTAAGTGGTCTCTACTCCACTGTCCCAAAGGTACGTTATCACTTATGTTCAGCAAGAACCTTTGAATGGGCTAAAACATACCTGGAACATCACAGTTACCCTACATCTGCTTCTGGGTTGTTTTCTGATTAAATACGGTACAGCTACTCGCGGAGAGAGTCAGTGGCGCTAAGGCTGAGGAGGAATAAATCTGCACTGGTACAGTGTAACTCACCTTGGACATGTGGAGCTTTTTCAGCACATCTTGATTTCTGTTTTTAGGTATAAGCTCAGAAAATAAATACAGTTGGTAAATTGTTAGTCAAAATATGTAAGAGAGGAGGAAGAATAAAAGAAGCCAATCTTTTATTTCAGACTCTGTGTTTTCTTCTTTTCCAATTTCATGCACATTTAGTATTATTATTTTACAAGTATTTACAAGTGTTGTAATATATTCTTAGTGGCTTACTAAAAGGGATAGAGAAACTTGTCCTATTTTGGAGGTATGATATATATTTGGGGGAACACACCAAAAAAGACCGGTTCTACTGCTATTGAACATATTTTTGCTGATGAGCTCCCCTGCTGTATCTCACGAGGAAACTTTTCAGATAAATTCACTCACATTTCCCTATAATCAAGAGAACAGCATGGTATTTATTTCATGCTAATCATTTCTCTGACTTGCCCATGGAGCTAATTTATTTGCAGGGAATGACATGTCCTTAAAGCCTTTTTGAAAACAGTCAATGTGGAGAAAAGATTAACTAGGTCTGTGGGAAGAAAAATTTCTGTAAATATTTTGGTGAAGTTATATGGCGAGGAAGGTATTTCTTATGTTGTTTAAAATAATTGTAAACTAAAAAAATAATTAGTCTTCCTTATATATCTCTTGAGTGGGACTGTTTATATCCATGGACTTCTAAAAATACGGTGTGCAGTTTCGGTACATTTGAAGCTACAGGAATAAATTTGCTCTAGGCTGTATTGTAATCTAGTATAAATTGCTATCAGTATGGAATGGTCTTTTATTATTAACATAACTATACTGTAGTCAAAGCTGCTTTGTCTCCCTCTTAATTTGAGGTTGATATCTATTGAAATCAAAGTGTGATATGCTCCTTTATGCTTGCTGCTTTGCATTGTGTTTAGCAGTAGTTTCCTGGAATAAAATGAGCTCTTCCCAGCCAGGCAAAAGCATTGCTACTGGAAATAATTGTAATGTTGAATTTTGCATACAGAGGTAACTCACCGAGACGAGGGAAATGAATTTCATCTCTGTGCCTTCAGCCCCACGTCAAGACGGGCTCTAAGGCGCTCAGCCAGTCCCAGTTGTAGCCCGATTACCCACAGCAGTTCGGACTTCCCTGTTGGGCAGTGGGAAACTGGTACGACTGGAGCGTGCCTTTTCATTCTTGATGTAGCTATTTTTCCACTCATGGAGCACTTTGAGCTGTATTGCTATGAAGAGGACGTGGCCACGGGTGCCGTTAAGCATCCCCCTGTGCACTGATGTGGTGGAGGTTGGGCTCTGAGTCTCCTTCTCGAGCTGTCCATGGAGTTCGTCACGTAGCAGTCCAGAGAAGGGCAACGAAACTGGTGAGGGGTCTGGAGAACAAGTCTTATGAGGAGCGGCTGAGGGAACTGGGGTTGTTTAGTCTGGAGAAGAGGAGGCTGAGAGGAGACCTTATCGCTCTCTACAACTACCTGAAAGGGGGTTGTGGTGAGGTGGGTGTTGGTCTCTTCTCCCAAGTAACTAGTGATAGGACGAGAGGAAATGTCCTCAAGATGCGCCAGGGGAGGTTTAGATCGGATATTAGGAAAAATTTCTTCACTGAGAGGGTGGTCAGGCATTGGAACAGGCTGCCCAGGGAGGTGGTGGAGTCGCCATCTCTGGAAGTGTTCAAAAGACGTATGGAGACATGGTTTAGGGGACATGGTGGTGCTGGATTAATGGTTGGACTTGATGATCTTGAAGGTCCTTTCCAACCTAGTGATTCTGTGATTCTGTGATTCTGTGAAAATGTGCGAACACTTGGTTGTGCAGCTGGCACTTTTAGATTAAAATGTTTGGATCCGCATTAAAACCAGCATCGCTTCTGCCCATATCAGTAGGGTTTTTCCTAACCCACGGGGGAGTATGGTAAGGTTAAGACTGTTGTGAGAGGCAACAATGTGTCAGAAGTACAACCAGAGATGCTAGAGCTGAACTTGCCAAAAAGAGTGGGGGTTCTCCCAAAATGTCTTCTCATCCTCCTAGAAAGAGGGAAAATATCATGCCACTTCTATTGCTTATTGATATACTCATTTTCATAACCTGCTGACCCTATTCCAGTTACATTTTTTGTCCTACTCTCATGTCTACCATCAACTTGAAAATAAGGTAATAATATGTTTGCGGGGGTTTTTGTAACTTGACTATATAAAACTGGTGCAGCTATCTTTTCTGGAGTGTTTCTAACTCCTAGTGCAATGCAGAATAATAATTCATAGAACTAACTTTATGATATCCATGAAGAAACACAGATGCTCTGTGTTGCTTTCTTAGGAAGCATTTAAAGATCCTACAGGCCTTTGTAAATTCTGGCTTCAGTCTCAGATTGTAAATTGAACTCAACTTTTGAGAAAGTATTTTTGTTTGTACTCTTTCCAACTAAAATAACCCCCCCAACTTTCATCGCTGTTGCGAAATTCTGCTGTGTGAGATGAGACATGAGGAAACGAGCGAGTAACTCCAATGAGGATGGAAGTGAAAGAGATTATACAAGTTCAATTATGGCTTCTTCAGCAAGTGATCAGTAAAATATTGACCTTAAAACGTAAGCATGAGCTTCACAGGTTTAGCCTTTGTGTTCAGTTTGCCTGCTGTGGTGTCTGGCCTGCTGCGAGGCAACGTCACGGCAGCGTATTGCTTTGAGAGAAAAAATTCTTTTCTTTAAGCTGGTATCAGAAAGTGGCTGCTTCCACCTACTTCAAACTTTTCAGATTGGACAGATGCCATTTCAAATGACAGCAGATGTCCTAGCTGACAAAAGAATATGTAAAATGATGAATTATGCCACATAACCAAGATTACATAAACTAACATAAAATTGCACAGGTCTTTAAATCGGCCATCACTTTACACACGCATGTGCTTCTTCATTAGATGACTTTTCTCATAAAACAAAGAGAAATACTGCATTTCATGGATTATAACATCACTGGTATATAACCTCTCTTTTTTTTTTTTTTTTTAAATATCCTATTCAACTTTTTCCTCATTTTATTCTGATTTTTCTAGCCCAGGTAAATCAGATTTGGCTTCCTGGAGTATGAAGTAAGCTATTGTTCAGATGCTGGATCTATGTCTTAGAGTTTTATTTTCCTAGCTTTCACAGGTTTATTTTGTGGTTTGCTATACTGGTGTCAGAAATACATAGGTATTAAATTGAAGCGTCACAAAATCTCCAGGAGTGCATGCTAGATGGATTTCAAATCACCCTGAGTTTCCCTCTTTATTAGTTTTTCACGTCCCTCAATTTGGATTCAATTCAGGGAAGCACTCAAGCAAGTGCTTAACTCTGAGAATGTGTTTAAATCCATCTCCCCCCCTCCCCAACCCCCCCAGTGGAAAGGTAGGCTCTTGCTAAATGTTTTGCAAAGTAAGAAATTCTTCCATTTTCACACAGGGTATCCCCCATGTTTTAGCCATGTGCTTGCCTGTTACTTTAGGTTAAGGATTTCTGCACTTCTAGAAGAAATGCAGAAGATAAGTCTATAAGTAGGCTGGATGAATTCAAACCTGTTTTCCTATTTTTACTCATAACTTTCAACTGACCTTTATTCCTGTAAACTGAATAAATGTATGTAGAATAGGACCTACATGAACTTGAATGTTTTCCGTCTACCTTTATAAATGGGATCACTATTTAAGTAGTCTTGACAGTGATACTTTCCCAAGGGATGTTATCTACCTGGGAGTAATTGATCGTCAGTGAATCTCACAGGATTGTGCAGGGAGTTTCTGCATAATTCCAATTTATTCACATAAAATTTGTGTGTGAGAGTTGAATGTAGGTTACACATTCTCTGCATCACTGCTAACAGCTAAGCTGGGAGAAAAAAAGGCTCAAAACCAGATATGGAATATTACATAATCTCAATTCTTGCTGTTTCTGGAACTCTATCTTAAAATTATTTTTAAGTCCTCAGTTAGGAGAATTATCTATCCAAAGGAAGTTCAATGGATTCAGAATTGTGAATTTTGCTATAAGAAGTCAGAAAGTTCTTTTTTTGTGTTAGCAACTTTCTAACTACCAAAAAGAGGGAAAGACAACAGTCATTTAATTCTTCTCTCAACGAGATATGGTGGAAAACAAAATGTGTTTATTTTCTATATTTAAATGTGTTTATTTTCTGTATTTAAAAATATTTATTTATTTTTTATATTTAAAAAATTATTATATTTCTGTATTTAAAAAATCTATATTTAAAAATATAATCCAAAGATCTGAATAGCATTTTCTGTTTCTTTAATCAGTTCTGATAAGACTTAGTTGGAAGCCCTGAAACACTAGACCTTTCACAAGTTATTTTGCTGATACATATTGCATCTTTTGTCTTGGTCTGTCTGTTGTTAAATTGCTAAGGCTATGTAGATGATTATCAGAATAGTTATTTCATAAAATGGTACTTGGAGGTAGAACTATAGCTGAGATAGATACCAACATTGAAAACAAACCCCACTGGCAACATAAAATTATCACATTTAAATAAAACTATCGCTTATTATAGTATTATCAGTAATATTGTAAGCACTAATTTTAACACCTCAAACATGGGTTGGTAAAGTGTCAATCTAATCTATCATTGGAAGTGTCCATTCAAAAAAGGGAAAATGTGGGGAAAGCATACTTATTTATTGGCTTATTTAAGGTGAAAAAACTGGTAAGAGTAGAGGACATGAGAATTCCTGCAGAAAGGGACAAAAATCTGCAAAAGTTTCCCTATGCTATCGTTTTAATAGAGCGGGATGCTACAGCCTCAGTGCCATGGCAGAGACCATTCCGGTAGGTAACTTCCATGCATACAGAAGCAAGAGGGTGGAGAAAGGACATGAATAAAGGCCTCTGGAGACCTTCTGAAAACCTAGAAGCCTGTTTCTACGAGAATACTAAATAGCTATCTAGGAATGATTACTCTGATGTAGTTATTCTAGATTAACTGCCTTACACGTTCTCTCCATCTGGGACAACAGTGTAGAGATGAGGCATCACAGAGAGCTTTAGCTGTTAGACTCCAAATAAACCTCCCCTCCTCGCTCCTGACTAGTGTCTCTAAGCACACCCCTCCTGTGGAGAACACATAAAGAACAAAAAAAACCACCACCCAAACCCAAACCCCTCAACGAAGCAAGTAGTATAATTTTACAAGCATTTAGTTGATAAAGGGCTGCACATTAAGTAGATTTTTTTTTTTTATTTAATGACTGGTTAGGTAGTTCTTTTAGAAAATATCTTTAGTGGGCATCAGAAACGGGAGTTTGGGGCGTGATATCACTCATATTTCTTGAAGATGATGGAAAAGCAAATTCAAAGACTCATAAAGAGATTAGACAGCATGTTTTGGTAGTGCTAAAAAAGCAGAAAGAAACAAATCCTTCCCCAGATATTTTAGAATAACTTGTGAATGCAAAGTGAAAAAAATTACAGAAGGGTACAGATTCTTTTTTAAAATATAAATGCAATGTACAGGTGTAAAATACAATTCCTGTTTAAAGTTTCCATAAATGGACATTCACTTTTTTTAATTCATACGCTACAATTTTTTATATATCTAGACCCTCCTTTAGTTGAGTGATTATCAGAAGATTTTTATTAGCAATTAAGAACATTCTGTGAATCTGCACAAATTGTATTTTCTGCAGTTTTATGTGGATGACACAGCCATGTTTGTTGTATCTGTACAGACGATTCTTGAAAGTGATTCTGCACCTTGATTGCATGTTCCTCTGGGCAGGGACACGCTCGTTGCTCTCCTTCTGCACGGTTGTAGCATTTCTGGACACACAAGTAATGAACCAACAGGTTGTGGTCCAGCTTCATTCTGTCTAATTCAGACACGCTATTAAGGCACCTGTGGTCAGATTCCAATTACCGTATGCTCTGCATGTAGCCATGGGAGAGGGACCATTATTTCTAGGTGGTAACTCATCTAACCTGTTCTGGGGGCTATCGTGAGGTGGGCTGCTGTGTCCTGTTTCTCTCCTCCAAGTAACGAGAAGGTGTGGTTGATTAGTAAAGGTGAACATCTAATTTTCAAGCACCTACGTTTATGGAAGAAAAATTTTACTGTCTAGGTATCTGTACTCGCAGAAGAGAGTAAGCAGCTGTGAATAATGAAGAACTTCCCCATTTTGTGGAATGACTTGCCCTTTGAGTGATTTTTTTAATTAGTGACAAACATCATCTCACAGTGAATGATTTACGTCATCACACGACTGAGGACTGTCTTTAAAGGCACAGCTTTCTCTTCCTCTGGCCACAGAGGAGAAGATGCAGTGAACAGCGTTGGTTTGTTTGTTTTGTTTTTTGAGTCCTGGATAGCTGATTGGAAGATCAGTGAATGCAAAAGTTTCTAAGTAATCAATTGTGTTTAGATCTATAAACCTCCAAGCAGCATTTGTGAAGATAATACTAGGTGAGTATAGCTATATTATCAATATATCTCCCTTGCAACCATGGCTGATAATACTGTAAAAGGGTCATCCCTGCTCCAGCTGCTCTGAGGGTAGAGCTGAAGCCCTGTGCAACAGAGGAAAGCAATGTCAGGCTCAAATAGGGGTGATGAGGAAACAAAGCTATAGCTGAACAGGAGAACTAGCTTAACATGGAATAGTAGGACAGTGCTTGAAGACAGCTCTATGCATTTTTCCAGTTGATGAAGGATAGTATTACTCCCTATAAATGTTGTCTCAGATACCCTCCAACCATCACGGAGGGAAAGGCGCTGGTATTAACGGATCTCAGAAACTGCTGAGAGATACATTCCTTCAAGATTTAAAGGATGCACGGTGCTTGACTGAAATTTTTCTTTCTTGCTTTAGCTGTGTTGCACCACAACCTGAACAAATGCAGCCAGAAGGGCACCTGACAGCAAATACGGTGCTTGACTACTGCAGAAGGTCATGCGGAGACATATTGACATTCATACATCCCTGAAGACAACTCCTGAAAGATGTTTGTTTCTGTTTTCTAGAATACAGAATGATGGATGGTCTGGTCCAAAATGCAGTTCTTGTACAGGCATAGAGGAGCCAGGAGAAAGTAAGATCTTAAAAACAGAAAGCAATGTGGAAGCAGATTGCATGACACATTTTTCTTCCAAATAACCTTTATGTCCCACTGGCATTGAAAGGTATAGTTGCTCAGTACTACAGAAAATGATAATGTGCCTTTTGAAATGTTTTCCCTGTTATATCATGTTCCAGAGAACCTGGTGATTACTTTTATTGTCAGAAACTGGAGAAAGAAATTGGGTTTCCTGGAAGATACAGCTATTTGCTTTTTCCCCTTCTGACTTAACCATTTTCTCTTATCTTTTTTTTTTTTTTTTAGATTATTATTTTAATATGGAAAAACATCGTAGATTTCAAGTTTTATATCTTACATTCCACAAAACACTGCAAATTAAGAGAAATGTGGCTGAATGAATCCTCCAGGGATGGGTTAGTAGCACAAGAGACTTATGCAAAAGGATTTATTATTGGGGCCACAGCCAGCAGTGACACCACTGCCACCGAGAGGGATACTTCATCTCCTGCTCCACCTGAGGCGGCAAAGAAAAATGGGAGCACCTGGAGAAGCATCTCTCAGTCTGCCTAATCGGTTCATCTACAAGTCTGCTGTCACCTGCAGGACACGAAGAGAAAGCAGACGGCAGCTGGCCAAAACTCTGTCATGAAGAACAGGTAAAAAAGCAAGTGAACTGTGGTCTCTTTTTTGTAAGTGAGCTTTTCATCATTCAGTTGTCAATGTGTACTTTTTTGCAAAGTGTTTTTACTTTGAAAGTCATCTTCCTCTAAAGCTTCAGACAAGCAAGGGAGATTCGCTTATTTAGAAATCAGGAGGCTTCATAATTCTTTAGTGTTTTGTGTCAGAGGCTTGGTCTTTTTCAACACTTGTCTCTGAGATGTAAATAAAATTATAAAGGATGTCTAACTTTTGGGCTACAAACTTGTACCAGTGGGGTTGTTATGCATGAGGTCGTTATTAAGCAGAAAGATTTTTAGAAGACTGGTAAGAGGGGAAAATAATGGGACCACGAGCGGCACGGCATTTCAGCTGGCAGCCCAGTGTGCTGCTGACAGCAGGACAGGAGCCTTCCTCAGCAGCAGTGCTGGAAGCTGGACGGCTGGGGCAGGATGCCGTGGTAAAGCATACGGCAGCCTGACTCTGTGAGGAAATGAAGTACGAAAACAGGTGACCAAATGCCCCCAAACTGGAGCAGTGTTCTGTTTACGTGTGAGGCAAGGAAAGCAAAACTTTTCTTGGTCAAATTGCCTATAAAGGATAAAGTACAAAGGCTAAGAAATTACAATAATGGTTTTAGGAAGCTGAGGATGCTAAACAACTACTATCTCAAAATATTTTATACAGATTTCAGGTGGTGTAACCATGTTTAAAACTGTTGATTCTTCACATACAGTAATCAAGGATGTTGATTTGAGAGAGAGAGAGAAAGAGAGAGAGATGCCCATTACTTCCTTTCCTAGTGGGTATAGCTTGTGATTAAAAATAACACAATATCCAGAAGCCAAGCTAAGGTCTCATCAGCTATGGAAACGGAACTTTTGACCCCTTACTGTAGAATGATTTCCGTTAGTTTGCATCAAATAAGAATTCAGTTTTATCTGAAATGGTAGCTATATGGTGAAGTTTTGCCATGGTCTGACATTTTTAAGGTAAATGTCTGTAAATCTAGCATACTAACCTGCACACTACAAGATTACATATGTTGTTTAAAAACTTCTTTATTCTCTGCAAGTCAGAGTTCAGATAGGATTGTTACCCAGTCATTTATGGTTCATAACTAATGCTATTTTAACCTGGGATGAAGTTGCTTTAAGGTAAGCATTTAAATAACATTGTAAAATAATGCCTTTTGCAGTATATCTATTTTCAGAAACAGGACAAACTTTTCTCTATTTCTATCAGATACTTACTCAAAAAGTCACTCCTCTCCCCCCCTTTTTTTTAATGACCATTTCTGGGCAGGAAGAGGTAGATTAAAACAGTCCCCATCAAAGGAAAGATTTTACAAGTCCAATGTATTTCCTTCTTCAAAGGAAGAACCCGTCCAGATGAAAGACCAGGCTTGTCAGTGCAAAGTGGATGGTCTCTCTGAAGTTGTGGCTGCTTGTAAGGAGGTACAGGTATGTAAGTCTTGGATTATTTTGATACTATTATAAACTAATAGAATAAGTGTATTTGGCTAATCCTTTTGGTATGTGAAGGTAGGTCTCCCAGGTACACCAACCAATCAGTTTTCTGTATTTAATTCTGTAAGCCCATAGTCTTCTGCTGCCGTGAACTTCCCTATGGCAAAAAAAAAGCGTTTTGAAGACATTCAGAGTCTCGTATACCCTGGACTCATACTCTGTTCTTTCTGTTGACTGATAGACCTCCTTTGTATCACGCCAGAATGGAAACTGTACATCTGGAAGAGACTCCAACATGGCCAGGGAGGTGATACAAAAGCCTGATCAAGCGCTAGTCCTTTCTTTTAATTCAAGGACAACGTTTGACCATCTAAATCAGGTTTTGTTCACTAGGATTTCATCTGATCTGCACTTCTGTGGCATACACTCATCTGCAGAGAATGGTTATGAGCATGTTTAATTTAGTATTATAGACATGGCTACAGAGTCCTGGCAGAAACCATGTCAGGTGTGGACTTGGAGCCCATCTCCTGACTGTACAGTAATCCATATCCGTAGTGATCTGTACCTTTCCCTGATTTGAAAAGCCTATGGGAACAGGGGGAGAAAAAGCACATACACCTGCAGTGCCAAGTGGTCCCCCTGACAAATTTGAATATGCTGCTGTAAAGGATGACTTTCAATGAAGTGATTATCAGAACTGTTATTTGTTTCAATTTTTAAGAGAGCACAAAGCACAATGTTTGCCATGGTACTATTTTGGATGTGATTTTTTTACGCTGAAAAGTTTCAGACAAATTCAGACTCCATCACATGAAAGTAAAAAAAAAAAAAAAAGAAAAATATTAATATTAGGATAAGGAGTTATTTTTCTACTAACGTCAAACTTCTCTGGCATATTGTAATTTTATTCATAATAACCTAAATTACTATTATTTTATGGTCTGAAATAGACTTATCTGAGAATATTTGGGTAAATTTATGTAGAAGTCAAAGTATGGCCAATATGCTCTGTGCAAGCTAGTTGTTTACATCTAAAACCAGAGGTAGAAAGAAATTCCTTAAATGTATTAGGGAAAATTGGCAATTTGCAGTGTTTAAGATTAATAATGAAACCTTACCAATGGCATGATTTCTTTTGCATTTCCTGTAGCCCCTTCCAGGAAGAAGTCAGTCAGTGCTACAGGCAAATCTGAATGCAGTAGCTGACCCACTGAAAATTCAAAAGGCTTGCAGAGTTTAAGGATTACTGCAAAGTGCCTATGAATATTTCACTAGCCAACCTGTCTGACTGACAGATACTACTGACACTGTTAGAAATTCATTTATTCAAAGAAATGCTATCACATTATGTGAGAAGCTTATCTAATAGACGAGCCCTTTTTTCAAGCTGGAACTTTCATCTGTAATTTTAAACTAAGTGGAAATGCTTTGCTGGTTGGAAGATGGTGTGTCGTTCACTGGATTTCTCAGCACAAAATTACAACCAAGAGGAATGTCGTATTCTTGTGAATAATTACAACAGATTTTAATATTGTTTTGCTTGACTAGGCAATAGCTTCACTGAAGCTGTAGACAGTTATGGTTGGTTTAGAACATGGTCCATGAAACACTTGGAATTTGTTACTTAACAGTAAGCCATGATTTTGCAAATCTCCCTCTGAAGAGGTTTACTCTTCAGCTGTTATGTTGCAAGCTGGATGAAACCAAGTAATTTCTTTTCCAGTCAGAGACCTTTGAGGTATGTCCTATATATGAGAAATGCCTAGAAGAAAAAAAAAGGCACTATCTAATAGCCAACATGGATAAGACAGGAAAAGTTGTGTAGGGCTGATGTAGTTTCCATCTGTGACACTGCTGAA
>NW_010562738.1:77510-87079 GCF_000687285.1 Phaethon lepturus
GATGTCATACCTCTTAATTTTTGTAAGGCTTTTGATGTCTCCCCTAACACTCTCAAGAGTGAACTGGGAAGGTATGGCCAAAGTGGAAGGGTGGTCGGGTAGGTGCAGAACTGATGAAATAGCTCCACCAAGGGCGTAGGAAAGTGGGACAAAACATTCTTTTATTATTTATTTAATCCTACATTCTTTTTTCTCCCTCCTGTTTTTGTATCATACTTGCTAAAGAAAAGTTAGACTTGGGTGTGGAAAATCTTTAAAGAGAAGAAAAAAAATACTTTCTCACTGTCTTGTATTTAAAATATGGCTTCTTTGAAACACAGTCAATCAAAAGGTCTGCGATTTTTAAATATAAGTGTTCCCATTGTGATTTACAATAAAAGGTTTAGATCTAATTCAGACCTGACCTGGAAAACGCTCTTGCCAGCTGACAGGCTAAATTTGATCCTGTGTTTCAACCTCTGCTGCAGAAGTGGTTCTATGTCTGCATTATCCCTGAAGAGGACAGATATTGGAACACTTATTAAAAATAACCCAAGAAGAAAAGGAAGAAATTGTAGGCAAAAGTTAAACGAAATGATGATAGTTCCATCTGCAATCACAGTATTGTATAGTAGCCAAGTGGACAAAGCCCAAACATTCAAAATGTAATAAAGCTTTATTAATATCACCTATTGTATGTTATTTCAAAATAATTATATAGTATATTTCTGCTTGTGACAAGCGTCTGGATTCCTAAGTGATAACTGAAAATATGGGTCTATTAGAAAAAAATTGTTTTCTCCTAGATAAATTCAGAGAGGAGGTGGAATGTGTTTTAGAAGAAAAGTTAGACTGGAAATGGACTTCCCAGAAGTGAAGCTTCTTTCTGTTAGATAAGCAGACCCATGGCTTTTCTGCAAATACATGCAAGTTTAAGGTGTTAAAGATCTGGGATCTCTACCAATCTACTCACAATGCTTTGTGTTTTCTTCGTACACAGAATGCTGGTTCTAGAGAAATGGTGTCCAAATAATGTTCAGTATACACCCATTGAAAGTCAATGAAAATCAGAGCCTGTCTATTCCAGAAGGTTATAAAACTTTACTTTTCCTGTGGCTTAAGTTGAGTGACTGCTTCGTATTGATGCAGTTATACTGATCTTTATATTAGTTATTTGCTGTTCTACTTTGGAAGGGAAAGACATTTTACCAATACATATCTGGTTTTACGGAGACCATGCTAGGCTCTTTATTGATAAAATCAATTCAAGTAATAAAAGAACCCTAAAAGCAAACCTACAACTTATTGAAACAATTTTGATGTTAAAGCTTTAAAGAGTACGTAACTCTCTTATACTGCTTGAAAAAGTGAAAATGCATAAATAGTTACATTAATACAGAGCTATTTAGAGCATATGGATGTCTGATAGAAAGACTTTATTCAAAACAGGCAGGGTCAAAACCAGTCTTTTTGACATTAAATGAATTACTACTCTTATAAATGTATACTTGAGCAGTAAAACACTCTTTTATGTAGACAGGAGGTACTTTAAATTCATGTTCTGGTCAGCTGGACAGAAACAAGAATTAGTCCCACAATAGCATGATGGTCTGTCAAGAACCTGAAGGACAATATGAAACTATATTTGAAAATATGAAAGTAATTAAGTTTTACCTGAAAAAATGATTTTCAGTTAATACGGTACGTGACATTGATTTAAGAGACTAATAGAAACACCTTAGGTTAATAGAACAAATGACATTTCTGATGCAGCATATCTGATGTTTAAGAGTAACACTAGACTTATCCCAACAGGCAGCATGAAGGTCAGAAATACTTAACTATCCCTCTGTCAGCAATGTTTTCAAATCTATTTTTGGCTGTAGGTTTAGAAGAGACTCATTCTTTGCAGATGCCGAATTATTCTACAAGATGAACACATGAGGATCCAGAGAGTTTGCGAATACATCAGCTGGGGAAGGACAAACTTAGTTGTTTTACCTCCTCACCTCAGCAATACAAAGAAAATAAGGTGATTGTTCAGTTGCTTAATTTACACAGACTTGGATTTAAGCCAGTGGAAAAAGTGGAACAAAAATAAGAATATTCAAAGAACTATAGGTGTCTCTGAGTGTCTCCTAATTTTTTTTCTGTGTATTTTCTTTTTGTTAGAAAATTTTTTAGCTTATGCCAAATAAGGCAATTTATCTGTATTTGACAGCAGGTTTCTGTAAAGCTGTATGGCTTCAATCCATGTGGATACTTTTTTATGCCCTTGCCCTCTTAAAGCAAGTATGAAAGCAATCCATCTTCTTTTCTATTTTTTTAATTTGAGATGCAAAGATAATGTTCTCCATTCCACAGGGATTGTAGAAAAAAAACAAAGCCACTAGCTTGCTGTATTTTCTATTGCTCCTGCAAAACCGTTTTGTCAGCAGTCACAATTACCTCCGAGCTTTGCAGAAGTGCAGATGGTATTCAGTTTTGCTGCCTTTTAGTTTCTATCTGTAAAGCAATGAGGGAGGGTAGCTGAGAGGAGTCAGTGAGAACAAGTGGGTAGCTAAAGGGGTTGTAAAGTGTAGATGTTACAGGTCAATAGTGTACTAGGATGTGGCCACACTGGTTTTTGTGTTTCCCAGGCAATATAAAGAGACTGGCAAGGTTGAGAGGCTGCAGGGGCAAAAGAAGTTGTTCTCATCCCATGTTTCCACTGTATAAATTGCTCCTCCCCTTCCACATTACTCAAGTATGGGTCCTCCTTCGCTCCTATAGCCATTTTCCACTGTCCCTCCTTTCCTCTAAGTAGGGGACTCTTCTTCTCCAACTCTTCATAAATCAGTTACTCCGCCCTGGGTGCCCCCAGTAACTCTCAGTGGTGGGCACAGTTCTGGAAACCTGGCAGGTCAGAGCAGCTCCGAGGGTGCACTATAACCTCTGCTGGTTTAGAGAAGCCTCTTAGCATATCCTTTTTGAATGCATCCTACAGTCAGACTTCTGATGTTTTAAGGATGAAGTAAACTCTTATTCAAGGTCTGTGTAGCAAGACAGAAGTTTAAATTCCGCAACTTAAATCTCGTGGCACTGCTGTGCTGAGATCTCAGTAAACTGCGGACAAGTACACAACCAAGAGGTTCTGCCAAATACGGAAATAAGTCATTACAAATAAAGCCAGCATTTAGATATATTGCTGGGGCTGCATCAGGACATGGCTTCTTAATCTGAATTATTGATGAAAATAAAGAAGGAAGGAGGAAAGTGTCATAAATCTCTCAAATACCCTTCCACATTGTCAATAATGCATTCCCTAAGGGTGTTTGTTTCATTCTTGTCCAAACCTAACATGTGACAATAGAACGCTTATTAAAGCTTTAATGGCAGTTTCTCACCTTGTGTCTGTCTACCTACATGACAGATTGTAAAGTTCCTGTACGAGCTTTTGCATTAGCTTATTTGATTTTATAAACGCTGTCATCCAGAAGGTTTGACTGTTGATGTCAACGGAAATAAGAACAACGACTTGACAGTGATGCACATAATTCCTCTTGGTTTCAGCAGGGTTTAGCTACTGAACTATCTTGGTATCATTGAATTTAAATTCCTCTCTATATCTTCATTAACCTTAATTTCATTTCAAAAAAGCTCAGAGAGACATTTTCAAAAGGAAAGCTAAAAGCTAATTTAGAAAGCTAAACCTTTAGAAAATTAACTTTGAAAGTTCTCCTTTTTATATATAACTTTATGCACAGACTGACCAGAAAGCAGCAGCCTTTTTGCCTGAACAAAATATCAACCAACAATATTCATCTTCCAGTAACGTATTAACGCTTACTCTGTAGAATAACCACTGACTTTTTTGTTGCTTCCTAAATTTAAAAAAAGGCATAAAAATACCACTCACGTGAGAGTGGATGAATCTGCCCAGTCTTCTTCCAACACTACTGCTCGGAGAGCTGCCTGGCGCTTTCAGATGAATCACGCACCTGCAACGTTTCTGCTAACCGTCATTACAATTGCTGAAAAGCTTGAGGGGGGAGCCTGCCAACATTTTCCTCTTTTAGAGTGCGTGTTCTTTCTGCACCGCTGATCAAAAAGTATGTGGGGGTGGGATGAGAGAGAGACTACTGCTCTTTTGTACCTGAATTACAAAGAATTTTACTTATTTTCTTTCACCTAGGTATTGTGCAAAATGATACCGAAACAACACTTACATAACCAAACCTAAACAACACAGAAGAAAACAAACACTTGTTACTCTTATGACCACTTCAGTGTTAAATTTGCTATACAACCTCGACTTTTTTATTTACAGGACTCCTATTTCCTGTCAAATACCTAAAGTATACCTATTTGCCCTCATAAAATTATATTTTTTCTCCTCGTATATAGCTGTTGACTAACAAAAGGTAATTATACACAAATACAGAGGACAAAATACGTTGGGGAATGAATATCACTCATATAAATGTCTGAATAAAAGTTTGAAGGCCATCTGCTTTGCACTCAGCAGAGTACAGTCTCTCCAGGATGTCATCCTTTTCAGAGATCAGTTAAAAGCTGGTTACTGTTGATTGTTCTGTAATGAATACATTAAATCTGCATCTTTCCATTCTCGCTTAAGAACAGGGATTCCACTTGCCTGGGCATCCCAAGCTATTCTTAAATGGAAATGTTCCTTTGATTGGCCTTATTTGCATTTTCCTTCAGCTGTCCAGTATCATTCCTGCTACAATAGACACTTAAGCCTTCACAAATGTCCCCCATACTTACAGCCTTTTCTACGTAGCTGTAGAAATAATAATTTGATGAATTTCAAAGATGCCAGTATTAGCCATCACACCTGCCATTTAGCACCTGACATTTTCTGAAGACATTTGCCTGTTGAGACATTTAGACATCTGTTGGCACAGTTTGTAGGTTTCTAATTTGCACATTCAAATGCACATGATGGAAATAAGATGGAACTGATGAGTGGTAGTTGGTTCTTTAAAGTTGTAGGTTGTAGTGATGATACTCAGTTTCAGAAACATAATGAAGAATTAATCAGTCCAAACAACTCAAGAGCAAACCAGGAGAGTGACATTGTGCATTAATGCAATGTTAAAATAGTCATTTGCCAACACTGTTAGGGGTTTTTTTTATTAGATAACAAGGAACAGGCTGTTTGATATCATGTATATATGTTGTGAGTATGGATTATTCTGATGCTTAAATTGCTGGCAACATTTTACCATAATGTATCTGAATACTGAGATTTTATTGTAATATTTTAAATGTCATCTGCCTGTCACTGTGAGATGAATGTACCATGGTAGGTTTTTTTTGCCAGATAGCTAAATCAGAGGTTTTGGAAAAAAAAAATACTTGAAATACGTTATTAATTTTATTTGAACAACATGGATATGGGAAATATAAAATAAGTAACATCTCCTTAGGAAAAAAATAGATATCTTCTATCTGCCTCCAAACAAATTGTTTTATTTTGCTTTAGGATTATTTGTTTTCTTTTATAATTTTCATTTATGTTAATAATTTGAGGGAAATAGTGTAATTTAAACTGAAATATAAATTTTCCAGTTTAAAAAACCAAGATGATCTTCAGTATTTCTGGAACGAAATATTTCAGATCCATCAGACTCAATATTCTAACATTTAAAAAAAATGTTGCTTTTCATTTGGGTCTTGCTTTTTGCTGGCTGCTTTTTTGCAAAATCAACCCAAATTCGGGTTCATCCAGAATTCAGGGATATTTATACACCAGATTGCAATCTTCCATGGTTAGTCTTTGCTATAGTTTCCTCAAAGCTTTCTTAATTAATTAATTTATTTTAGATGAGTGATTTGAAAAAATAATCTAGTTTTATTGCTATCAATATTTAAGGAAGATCACCAAGCCATGTTGTTCTTTTTTTCTGGAATAATTGGAACATTAATAATAATTGAAGCTCCAAAACTTTGGATTGCAGTAGTGAGCAATGGGAATTTTACTTGGTTTCCATCCTTACAGACATTTACATTTCAGGATAAGAAATCCAAGCAGAATACTTCATCAAAACAGTCTCTTCTTATCTCACTGAAATGAGGAAAAATGCCGGTACCGCAAATACCGCAGATACAAACATGTGGACTCAAGTGTAGCTATGACGTCGTACACCAGACTCCCATGCAACATTTAAGGTCTTTGTCATGTACTAAGACAATGCCATAATAACCCCATCCCACAGGAATAACGTAATGGTATTCAGCAGTTTCTAGGCAAAGGTGACAGCAGCATTCAGAGCGCTTTGTGGGAAAATAATGAATCGTAATGTATCAAAGCATTTTCACCTTGGCGATACAGAAGCATAAAAATTGATTGTTACAGTCAATTTGAGACCTGAAAGGAGTTAAAGCTCACATGGAACATCTTGTGGTTCCCAAGAAATGCAGTCCTAGCATGACAGCTTGACTCTTTGATTACTTGATTCCTTGGTGTCTTTTATTAGTGGTGTTGTGTCTTATATTGCTGTCTTTTACCACAACAGGTGTGCTAGAAATCACTTTCAATATTTTCAAGGCACCACACATTAGATTATATGTAAGTAAAATGGCTGCCAAGTATTCATTATGCAAAACAGTCAGTCTGGCTCTTCATAACGTTGTCTTTCTGGCATGTTAGATTTCTCTCACTGAAGATCAAACACGGTAGGTTGTATGCATGCCTAGTGATGATGATCTCTTTAGTATAAACAGCACGGGATTGCAGGGGAAATGCAATAGTAGTTTAAATATTCTCTTCCATCATTTATCAAAAAACTCTTGAACTTCAAAATGCTTTCCTTTGCACTGGCACGTAAGTGCTTCATTTTCCTAATTAGAAAAAAGTAAACCAGCAAAACCAAAATAGGATGTTCTTTTTGTAAGTTCCAGCAATTGTAGCAAATGCGCTTCAGTGTCTACTTTCCGCTTTCAATTTTGTAATTTGAACTGGGTGACCTATTTGAGGAGCTCTGCAATATGAGCATAATACCATGTGGTATAATAAAAATGAACTAAAGGGGAACACTGAGAATAAACAGAACCCTTTGATTTCTCAAAATGACACATGCTTGGAGAAAGCAAGCACAAACATTGTTCAAAATCAGCACCAACTCTAAGCTTCCCTTTTCAGCCACGTTGCCTGCTGCCGCCTCTGCAGCACTGGCTTGCTTCTTCCAACAGGTCATTTATCAGATGCCTTCATTTACTATTCTTAACAATTCGTTTTTCATGTGCTGGGTGTTTGGTTTATTCCACTGGCTTAAATGAAAGACTAGTCAGGTTAACAAATGTCTAAATGTGGCTGTTCTTCACCCCCAGATCTTTTTTCCTTGCATTTGTGATCAATCTTCACACCCTCTTGGAAGCGCCCATCCAAAGGCTTCCAAGGGATCAACGGTGTCTCTTCGAGGAGGCGCAGGACCCCAAGCAGGGTCCTCCTGCTTTCCCTCTGCTGGCTCACTGGTCTGTCTCAGACTCCTGCATCCCTGTCCGGGAAGCCTGCATCTCTCATCAGCACTCAGGAGGCACAAGATACTTCTCCCAAGCTCAGCCAAGCCATGAGTTTGTCTTAATTGTGCCAGGTTAATTTGTTACCTTCTCCATCTGTGGCTAAAGTGACTGGTGATACCAAGAGGAGTGCCAAACAGGGAATTTGAGGTAAATAAGTTTGGAGGCAGAAATCTTGAGTGGAAACTGTTTCGCTCTTACGGTATAGTTAATTACCTGTTAAGCAAGAGGGAGAATAACTGTGGGATAACCTCCAGAGGCAATTTTGCAGTGAATGGTTAATGACCACAGACGGAATTGAACAACCGTGTCAGGGAGGAGTGAGCTCCATACCAAAATCTTTAACATAAGAGTCCAAGGGCTTTTTAACATTTGTGCCTCTGTGCTCCTTTGTGGGTGTGCAGATGAGCTTTTATCACATAATCTAACAAGAATGACTCAAGCGATGGATTTCATTCCTTGGAATAATGAATTCCTCTTAGTCAAAGGAGTAAAGGACATTGCTATGCAGCAGAATTTGCTATTCCTTTGCTGCCTCACTGGCAAAATACATTTCTGTGCTTACATTCCCCTTCACTGAACTTCAAACATGCAAAAATTAACCTTTCATCTGGTGCTACTCTACGCCAAGAACAGAACTCTTTTAATAGATGAACAACGGATTCCTCAGCAATGAGCACTAATGACTGCAAACACATAAAGAAATTGGGTTTAATTAGTGCTGTGTACAAGCCATTACCATTTTAAAGCCGTGTAAAAGATACAACTTAAATAATTATTTTCTGTACTAATAGTCTACCGGTGGTGACTGCATCGTGCCTCTGCTTTGCCGGGAAGGCTGACAGCAGAGCGATGCTGCTGACGGTGACTCAGCCAGGGTGAAAGTTCCCCTGGGTCGTCCTGGGTCAGAGAGCACAGAACAGACCCAAAGTGCTGTGTCTCGCTAAACGAAGTATTTAAGCACGGATTTTTTCCTCCCCTCGGTGGGCAGCAGGCTGTGAACAACCCTGCGGAACCGTACGTGCGTGCTCCTTTTTCATTATGCTCGTCCCCGGCGCTGAGCCCGGCAGCCCCGCTGGTGCTTTGAGGGTAGCGGAGAAGGGTGTGAAAGGAAGAAATGACATTTTGACTCAAGTTCAGGAAAGTAAACAGCTATGGTGGCTTAAAACAATCCTCTTCCCTTAGCAACCCTCCTTCCTCCTCACCAGCAGTTAGGGACATTTTGGAAAGAAAGGCCGAAGGAGATGTGTTTGTGTGCCTCGCTCACTGCAGTTCAGCCTGCTGTGCGTGCTGCCGTCCCAGCCTCGCTGGTGGGTCAAGACCACACGTCCACCAGGAACACATTTTTCTTTTTTCTGCCACTGTTATTGCAGCGGCGTTTGGCAGAAAGGTGGGGTGGACAGATGGGACAGCAACCTCCTATATTTCCCTGTCTAAATTCACAAGATTCATCTGTCACAGCCCCCCATGACTCTGATTACTAATGCCATAGAGGGCTTGAGATCACTCAGCGGTTCAAAATATTCTGCCCAGTATGTCCAGCTGATTATTTTTCCGTCTCTTCCTTCTGCTGGCAGTCATCAATATGTGTTGCAACAAGATAAAAATTGTTTCATTTTCTAAACTGTTCAGCTTAAACTGTTCAGATTAATTACCACACTGCAAAAAGGAGTCTAGCTGGCCTATTTTTTGTAGATACACAGCCTAATCATTCTGCTGCTTTATTTTGGTGATTGTTAAAGTCAAGAACTTCCTTCAGTACACAATTTGGTGGGGCTGGCACAGAGGTCTGTTTTTGCAATGACGAGTTTAAGGTAATAAATAAAAATCCAAGATCATATGTCAGAGGTGGTGGTTTGGGGTTTTTTGGTGTTGGACATTACCAAGAATTAGAATATAGAAGTAGGAGGGATGGAGAACCAGAAGCTGTCAATGAAAATGACAGGACGACAGAGGAGGATTTCTAAAGGCTGTGCCAAAGAAACAGTTGGAGAAAGAAGAAGGGAATGAAAATCAGAAGATAGTGTCATGGGCACCAACAGAGAATAACATTTAAAGAAAGAGTG